>NW_004797331.1:35702-42586 GCF_000002075.1 Aplysia californica | reverse complement strand
TGTGGATGTGTACAGCATGTGGGAATTTCTCTTTGTCGCAGCTTTTCTTATTCGTGAAGCCTCGTAATTAATGGTGTGTTGCCCTCTGTAACTTATACTGCTCTTCAGCTGAGTCTGTTTGAAACAATAAGGCACCCCCATGTTGAAATACAAGTTGAATTGCTTCAGATACATTTTCAAGGTGTCTTTGTAGTACTTTTTTTTAGCACGCCAAACTTTCGCTTCCCTAAAGACAGTTTTGAATAAAATACTGCCTTTTTGGGATTCTGAAATCTGGCATTCTTACAACATGGCCACCCCAGCGAAGCTGAGTCCTTCGGAGCTTCAAAAGCAGTTTTATATATATCAAATTATAATAAGAACTCAAACATACAAACAAACAAACTAACAAACAAGCAGACAACGCTGACCACTCACCTGACCTCATGGCCGGGTTGTCGTAGTGTGTTTCCATGACAAAGAAGCCCGGGTCAGCATCAGTGCCCAGTGGGAGGCCCACGTGATCAGGGAAGTCGAAAGCCTGGTTTATTTATAGATTGATTGGAATATAAGATTACCCCTTAGCTGTCTTTTGTAATGATTTAACATAATAACATAATAATAATATGCAGTCGGTCTTGTTTTATTAACGGTCAACTGTACATGGCAATCCCCTGCACGAAGGGCCACTTCCCACCATACCGCCAACAATCACAAACACAATCATGGACTCAACTCATCATAAACGATGACATACAATTATGTCATTACTATGTTGTCAACATTCGTGTACAATCATATTATCACCATACCGTTGGAAATCACAAACAATCATGTACTCATCTAACCGTCGAAAAACAAACGCACAATCATGTATTCACTATACTGTTGACAAACATACACACTCATGTACTCAGCATGCCGCCAACAAACCACTACCTTTGAATTACAAATTTCTTTATGACATTTTTGCCTTTTGGAGTCACTAAGACGATGAGTTCATAAGCACAATATTTATTCTATCGGCTCTATCAAAATCGTACGGTTATTCGGAGTCGTTATTAAGACTCCGATGGCTTGGTCACGTGCATCGCATGCCGGATGGAAGAATCCCAAAGGACTTATTGTACGGTGAGATGGCCCCCGGAAAGCGAGCGCAAGGGCGCCCCCATATTTGCTTCAAAGATGTGTGCTAGCGAGATATGAAATCGCTTGACATGGACACTGAGAGATGGGAGACAAGGGCGTGCGATCGCGACAAAGGGAGACAGGCACTGCGAGTTGGTCTCATCAGAGGTGAAGCCCGACTGCGACAGGCTGCTGAGGACAAACGCTGTCGCCGAACGTACAGCCAGAGGCTACCAACGCAGGAAGACATCACTCACAAGTGCAGCCACTGCAACAGGGACTGCCATTCTCGTGTGAGCCTGTTCAGCCACAGAAAGCGCCGCTCTCGAGAAATCTCATACGGCGCAGATCCATAGTCTCTTGAGACTGAAGTATGCCAAGATTTATTAAGGTATTCAAAAAGTTGCTTTCGAAAAAGCTTGACATGTTGTAAAACTTAATTGTTTCACGTGAAATTTCTAAAAACTAGATACTGAGCAGATAAAGCTTCGCAATTCGTGTATTCACAACCCCACCAGCAATCTCACACAACCACGATGTCCTCAACTCACCATACCATCAACAATCACACACACACACACACACACACACACACACACACACACACACACACACACACACACACACACACACACACACACACAATCACACACAACCACGATGTCCTCAACTCACCATCCCCCCGACTGCCCAAGCTATCAGGACGGAGTAGCAGTACCCAAGCTGAGGGGGCGTCTCTTCATAACACTCGTAGCTCCGGCCAGCCATTGAGGCAGCCACCTTGCCCTGACAGTAGTAAATGAGGATGTGGTGGAGCAGCTTCTCGTGGCCTGGCTGGATGATCGGCTCGTACTGAAAAGTGGACAATAATGATCGATCTGTTGGTTGGTTATTAATCAGTCATATCAATGTGATATCAACCATAAACGTCAAAAGATAAATCGATCATTCGATCAATCGATCTATCTGTACCTGAATTCATTCTTCTAACCATCTTTTCATCAACATGTACATTATTATAGTGTTCTCCGGTTTTTTTCACTTACTCATTCACTCACTCACTTGCCACTGACTCACTCATTCACTGATTGACTGACTGACTCACTCACTCACTCAATCAATCAATCAATAAACAAATCAATTTATCAATTAATCAACCAATCACCGTTTTGATTTGCTAGAAGTAGGTGACGATGAAGTCAGAGGCTTCTTGTGGCTGGTCTGGATATGCACGGCTTGTTATTTTCGTTTACAATATTAGTAGTAGTAGTAGTAGTAGTAGTAGTAGTAGTAGTAGTAGTAGTAGTAGTAATAGTAGTTGTATTTGTAGTAGTAGTAGTAATTATTAATATGACTTGCATTGTTATCAGCATCATAATGATGATGATGATGGTGATGATGATGATGATGATGATGATGATGATGGTGATGATTATTATTATCATCATCATCATCACATTGATGTTGCCGTCGCCTTTCTATCATAACTATAGTAACTAAACTGGGAACTTACCCTGATCAAGTGATGTTTTCCTCCCAGGTCGGGCAAGGCCCAGGACGTGCAGTGGTAGAATGTGTCTTTGCCTGGGACAGAGAACTGGAAAAGACGGTGAGTCAACATTACATTAAAGAAGATGTTAGATAGATATTGATCACAAAGATATAATAATACTGGGCGTCTAGATAAAATGACCCATTATCCGCACCTCGTGTTTTACTGTAGTATACATACGACGTGGGGAACTCTGTGCCACCATTTTCCAAAGTGGAAATTTACTCGTTAATCCGATCCGTACGCTTTGCATAGCAATCTGTCAAAATAACTGTTTGAGAAATACAGGAAGTTTTTACAGAGATCTTTGTTCAAGAAGATATTCTAAAATAAAAATACAACCCTGGAGATACAAAATGAACCCAGAGCGTACGGATAGGGGTAAAAAAAAGACAACAACTCAGCAATCTCTTGACCAATTTCAACAAAGCTTCGAACAAATAAGATATGATTCAAGTTGAATTTCGACCACGGGGAGGGGGGGGGGGAAGATCTCACCTTTGTCAATATTACAAAGAAATCAGCTTATGCTTTCGAAAATTCTAAAAGTCCACTCTTCACGTATGCGATGTGGCCTCGTGCTACTGGAATCAGGTCTCCTTTATTAACAGCATAACCTCTCCTCCTCCCCAATCCTCTTCTAATTAATAAGAGTAAGCTTCGACCGCCACCCGGGCAAAATTCACATTTTCCCACAAACTGAAAATGTTTAAGGTTTCCCGCGCGCTCATATGACCTTATGCAGTTGCGGCCGCCGTAAAACACTTACCAGCAACAACAACAACAACAACAACAACAACAACAACAACAACAACAACAACAACAACAAAAGTCCACCAAAAAACTATGTTAATTTTTTTCAGCACGATCTGAAGTGACTGTCGTGGTTTTACCTTCCTCGTCCTTTAAGAAGTGACGTTTACTTTTTACCCAATTCTGGTTGAAATCGTAAAATGTTCATAGTTCTCGAACACGTTGGTTGATTTTCTTCAGAATGATAAACTTGACGTTCCCGTGGTTGAATTAACTTCGTTTGTTTTGAAGTTTGGTTGAAATTTGTGCAGAGATTTTAGAGTACCTGTTTATGTCATAAAGATGATGAAGATAACAAATACAATAATAACAACGACGACATTGAGAAAAACTTTCCTGTTCATATTGAATTTAATTAGATTATAATTTAAAAGTAGATGAATACCTGCAGGTGCCTTTACGGTCCTCTACAGCCAAGAAAAAAAAATTCCCGCTGGAACAATAAAGTAAATATGATCTGATCTGATCTGATCTGATCTGATCGTATCTTATCTTATCTTATCTTATCTTATCTTAAGAACACTAGCTTTAGCGACAACGGCGACTCACATTCCCGTTGAGAAACTCCAAAGTCCTCACGCTGGCCGGAGAGGGCGGGGTCTTGGACTCAGAGGCTGGGGGGTCAAGGAGGAGTAAGGAGCGGGCTCCACGCCTCTCAGACCCGTGGTACGGGATGCTGGTCACGTCAGACGGGTCAGATGGGTCAGACGGGTCAGACGGGTGGTAGGAGAAGATGACGCGGGTGGTTCCTTCCTAGGGAGTGTGAGCGAGGGGCGGGAGAGGGGAGGAGGGGGGGGGAAGAAAAGATGAGAGGAAGGGGGAGGGGGAGGGGGGAATGGAAGAGGAGGGAGGGGGAGGGGGAATGGAAGAGGAGTGAGGGGGAGTGGGGAATTGAAGAGGAGAGAGGGGGAGCAGGGGGAGGGAACGTAGAAGGAAATGAAGAGGGGGAGTACAGGGATGCAGGGGGAAGCAGGAAATGTAAGGAATAGTTTTGATGGATGTTGGGGTGGCGGTGGGGAAGAGAGCAGGGAATGATTTTGAAAGTTAGAGTATCCAAGATGAGAAAAGAGTGATAGACTATGATCGGTGATGCCTAATGGTAATGATGATGATTTTCAGTATCATAAATTTTGAAATTCTAGTTTTCCACCAACTGTTTGCCTTATTTTTTTTTAATCTTCAAGCAGTCATGATGATGAAAATTAGGATGATAATGCTTACCACCTATTATGCTCAAATTCTTATTATTATTCATTATAACGAAAGAAAAAAAAACCGTGGGTGGTTGGCGGGTGCTCTGGAGTGGTTTGCTCCTTCTTTCCTATATAACATCTATCGTCCTGATCTCTCCTTCTTTTTTTATGTTTGTTACTCTCTTGTAACACCTCTAATCTTCTGGTGATCGTATGACCTTATGCAGTTGCGAGCGTCGTAATACCTCTACTAAAACAACAAGGAAAAAACCCTTACCACAATAGCGATATCTTGATCATCACAGGTCTCCAACTTCCTCTGGAATGTGAGAACTGTGGAGTCGTGGGTCTCGTGGGCAGAGAGAAGCGTCCAGTCTTGTTGTGTGTCTACAGAGGGCGCGGCGTGGGCTGTGGTGTGCCGGTCCTGGGGTAAACGGGATGTGTTGTGTTTTTCTTTATGTTGTTAAGTCAAAAAATATGTTTCTTTAACCCTATCCGTACGTCGCGTTTTACTATCGTATCCATACGACATGAGGACCTCTGTGCCACCACTTTCCAAAGAGGAAATTTACTCGTTTATCCCACCAGTACGCTTTGTATAGCAGTCTGTCAAATTTATTTTTTGAAAAATACTGATAATTTCAAAGAGATTTTTGTACTAAAAGTATTCTAAAATGTGAAGAATACAACCCCGGGGGTACAAAATGACCCAGGGCGTACGGATAGGGTTAAAGTGTCAACACAGAGAATTTACATTAATAATGATGATAATGATGATGGTGATAATGATGATCTTACAGAAAAATGAGACAATGACAAATATTCCACAGACATGGCAATACTTACGGGGTAGATAATACAAGGAAAATGCTTACAGAAGAATGAGACAATAACAATACTTACAGAGAAATGAGACAATGACATTACTTATGGAGTAATGGGAGACAACGAAAATACTTACGGAAAAGCGGGAAACAAAGATATTACTTACGGAAAAAGTATACAACGACAGTACTAACAGAGAAATGAGAAAACAACAGAACTTAAAGAAACAGCGATAATGCTAACAGAGAAATGAGACAACGACAATACTTACAGAGAAATGAGACAACGACAATACTTACAGAGGAATGAGACAACGACAATACTTACAGAGGAATGAGACAACGACAATACTTACAGAGGAATGAGACAACGACAATACTTACAGAGGAATGAGACAACGACAATATCTACGGATAAGTGACGCGACAATCCTGAGTAATGGGAGACAACGAAAATACTTACAGAAAAACGGGAAACAAAGACAATACTTACTGAGAAAGTATACAACGCAATACTTACAGAGAAATGAAAAAAACGACAATATTTACACATAAATGAAAAAAACGACAATACTTACAGAGAAATGAGAAAACAACAATACTTACAGAGAAATGAAAAAACGACAATATTTACAGAGAAATGAAAAAACGACAATACTTAAAGAAACAACGACAATACGTACAGAGAAATGAGACAACGACAATACTTAATTAAAGAAACAAAGACAATACTTACAGAGAAATGAGACAATAACAATACTTAGAGAAACAAAGACAATACTTACAGAGAAATGAGACCATAACAATACTTAGAGACAAAGACAATACTTACAGAGAAATGAGACAACAACAATACTTAAAGAAACAACGATAATACGTACAGAGAAATGAGACAACGACAATACTTAAAGAAACAAAGACAATACTTACAGAGAAATGAGACAACGACAATACTTAAAGAAACAAAGACAATACTTACAGAGAAATGAGACAATAACAATACTTAGAGACAACGACAATACTAACCGAGAAATGGGAGACGCCATCCTTGACCCAGCCCATCACCACGTCGGCCGGGAACATCTTCCCGTTGCTGGAGATTCCAAAACCCACATAGCCTTTTGTTTTTACGTCTGTTTTAAACGTAATGTGCGTAGCGTTAAAGTTCCAGTAAAGTTGGTAGTTGGGATCAAGCTGAACATGAAACGGGAAGGAGTTGGCGATATCGTTTTTCTGGGCTAAGGAAACGAAAAAGGAAAGGGTTGAAATAAGTGGAATAAATTAATGCATTACGTCTCTTTCAACACACTTCAGATCATGAAAGGGGCAGGATCGGAATCTGTGGTGTAATACCTATAACGCATTTCGCTGTCGCAATCAAGAGATAAATAAATA
>NW_004797331.1:26736-33938 GCF_000002075.1 Aplysia californica | reverse complement strand
CCCCCCACTCGCCCACCCTATCCGACATACTTTTGGGTTTTCCCCCCTTCACCCACTTTGTTCAACCAGTGCCTACAATGAATCATATTTCTATACATAGGAAAACAGCGCACACTGTGTTGGAGCAGTACTGTCCGACTTACACGTGCAGGGTAGTAAGAGAAAGAAAAGAAATATAAGAAAGAAATGATTGAACAGAAGGAAAAGAAATATATAAGAAAAAAAGGAAAGAAAAGAAAGAGAAGAAATATAAGAAAAAAAGAAAAGATGAAAAAAAAAGAAAAGACGAAAAGAAAGAAATGGAAAAAAAGAAATATATTTAAAAAATAAGAAAGAAAAGGCAGATAAGAAAGAAAAGACGGAAAAGAAAGGAAACAAAGAACAGAAAGAAAACAAAGAAAACAAAAATAAGAAAGAAAAGACAGATAAGAGAGAGAAGAAAAATAAAAAAAGAGAAGAAAAAGAAAAAAAGAGAATGAAAAAAAGAAACGACAGAAAAGAAAGAAGGGAACTATAAGCAACAACAACAACAAAAAAAAAAGAAAAATAAGACAGAAAAGACAGAAAAGACAGAAAAGAAAGATAAGAAATTAGTCACTGAAGTCATCGCTGTGAACGGGAACTACAACAAACAACATAACTGGGTCGTTATAAATAGATCACAGTACAGAGACAAGTGGTGGTGCAATCTCTTTGTTTTTGTAATTGTTTCAGTAATAAGAGTTTTACGGCACTTATAACATAATAAGGTCATATAAAAATGCAATCATTTCAAAAAACAAATTTTCCCAAAAGGAATGAAAAGAATGGTTGAAGAATAGACACTGGTTTTCTTCTTCTTCTTCTTCTTCTTCTTCTTCTTCTTCTTCTTCTTCTTCTTCTTCAAGTGTCAAATCTGAAAAAATGTATTCAACGGTCGTGCTTTGTCATTCGTTTTTCTGTTCGAAAGCTTAAAAAAAGTATAATTATCTTGTTCTGTTCCCATCATCCATCCGGGTAAAGTCGATATATATTTTTTTTTTACATTTTAAAATTTGCTGTTTGGTTTTTGGTGGGAGGGTGTTCAACAAATAGAAAACGGGTAACTTTCATGTATTGTTTTTCACTCTTTCAAAACGATAACGCACAATCAAGAGCCCCCCCCCCCCCCCTTAAACAAAGAAACCGAAACCCACACACACACACACCCACCCACACACACACACACACACACACACACACACACACACACACACACACACACACACACATACGCACACACACACACACACACACACACATACACACATACACGATTACGAGTCCGGTAGTGAGATCTAATGAAAGGATGGGGGGCGGGGCGCATAGGGGCCAATATTTAAAAATCTATGTGGTTTTTTTTAGCTCTTTTAAACTAAAAGCACACACATGAAAGTCACTCCTCCCGCTCAATCCACCTCCACAAAAGAGAATTAATTTTGGAAAAAATGTACCCCCCCCCCCCTCTTCATCTTTTTAGAAAAATGAGGAACCAAACACAAAAACAAAGCGGTACAACCAATTAGTTATGACGAAGAGCTTCTAAAGCAGGAATTTCTCTCCTCAAACTCGGAGCCTGACGTTGAAAACGAGAGACAAACCCAGAACCTCTTTGAGGAAGGTCTTCGTTGAGCAAAATTCTAAGAAATCTTTAGAACTGCAGATTAGATCTAGAACGGTACCGGTCAATCTAAGCTGAACAACTTTATGCACGTGCTGTGTAGCTGTTTAAATCATCAGGGACACATTGCAACTTCAATTCGTTAAAATTTGATAAATAGTGAGCATTACTGCAAGTGTAATATTTTATCGATTTGAAATGTTTTTGTTTTGAATGAAATGCAGTGAACTACTTCTTGAAATTCAGTAAACTATATTTATTGATAAAAATACAAGAGCCTGCATTAGTGCTAGTAGTATGCCTGTTCAAAGAAAACATTTGCAAATGCCTGAGTCACCCCATACCGCAGTGGCTAAGGCTCTTTTCTGTCATATTTTTAAAGAATAGGACTTATTATTAATATTTTCTCCCAAAAGAGTCTAGATCGCTCCTATTCAATTGTCCCCCAAATTCAAACCCAAAAATTATCAACTTAAACTCATGACTTTTTCAAATTATGAATCCTGGAAGCATTAGTCACCATTCATGATGTTACCGTGACTTCTGTTGTGTGTCAAGTGGTCTTATCTCATTCCTTGCTTGGTTTTGATAAGATTTTTACCGTACTAGCAACACAAGTAAGACGACGTAAATATGTGTCGAGTAGTAGAAGTCTGATTGTTTGTTTGTTTGTTTGTTTGTTTAGTTTGTTTGTTTGTTTGTCTTTGTTTTTGTTTTGTTTTGGGTTTTTTTTTTGGGGGGGGTATGTGTTTTACGGCGCTTGCAAATGCATAATAAGGTCATATGAGCGCGCGGGACCCATTAAACATTTTCAGTTAGGAAATTTTGAATTTTGCCCAAGTGGCGGCCGAAGCCTACTCTTATCGATTTTGGACAACCAAGGGATCTTTAACGTGCGCAACTTGCACAAGGGATCTCCGAGATTTTATACACAAATAACATATTTCTACTAGGAATGTGCTCAATTGGCTTTACAATAGGGAAAAAACCACCTATGTGTCACAACGCGGTAGAATCAGGCACTCGTCCAATGTTTAACAAAATGGAGTTATTAATATCATCTTTTAAGGCTTGCTCATTTGTCTTACTTTTGATTTTTTTTAAAAACCATCTGTCTTGATTAGAAGTCGAAATAATTTGCGACTGAAAGACGTGGGGGTCATCTGTCATTCAGCGTTAAATTAGTGAAAAAATGGCTGCCCAAATTTGGTGATTTCCAAAGCTTGAATGTCTTTGAAAACCATAATCTTACTTGCGTTTTTGTATTTGTTAGTTGGTTTGGTTGGCAATTTTCAGCAAATTCCACGCAGGTCGTTTATTTAAAGGGACATTTTAATAAAAGGTGTTGCGCCAAAAAGAGAAAAATAAAGGAAAAGATTGCACACCGACCAGAAAAATACCGTTTTCTTTGATTTCGTTATTTTGACAAACATGTAATTTCCCCAAGAGAGAGAGAGAGAGAGAGAGAGAGAGAGAGAGAGAGAGAGAGAGAGAGAGAGAGAGAGAGAGAGAGAGGGAGGGAGAGAGAGAGAGAGAGAGAGAGAGAGAGAGAGAGAGAGAGAGAGAGAGAGAGAAGGGGGGCGTAGGAAGAGGAGAAAAACAAAGAAAAAAAGGGGGGGAGGGGGATGGGGGAGCGGTGGGTTTTCTCCTTGTTCCGTCAAACTGGTGACATTTCACTACCTCAGAATTACAAAGTCCTATCTGCTCAGTACCTAGTTTTGAGAAATTTGACCTCAAAGATTTTGAGTTTCACACTATGTCAAGCTTTTTCGAATGCGGTTCTCTGAATATCTTGAAAACGACTCCTAATAATCGGACTATTTTGATAGAGCAGATAGAACATTAGGTTTCTGACTTCGTGGTATTAGGAACTCAAACGACCAACAATGTCAGATAAAACTTTGTAACTCTGAGGCAGTGATTTGTTGCTTATCATCACCCAAGATTCTGTTCCCGTCGTTTTATGTAAGAAAAATTCTGAAATTATGCAAACTGAGCCCAAAAATGTGAAATTATGCGATTCTGTTCATTTCAATAAAGAATGATAAAAGAAAATAATCAGAAATTATGCATAAAATGATCAAATTTAGCTAAATTTTGCAGGGTGCATAAAACCACGGGGACAGAAGATTAGAGCTCAGGGAATACAGCAGTGCTATTTCCAGAAAGCTGCCTTTCGAAGAGGAAAAAGCGTGTTGTGAAATGTGGTCTTGGAAAATACTTCAGATATCTTTATCAGAGCATCCGCTTAAAGGTCGAAAGTTGGAATTATTATCTTTCTAGACCAGCGCACCTTGAACAGCTGCAACACAAACATTTCCAGGATAAGCAAGCTGAGATTTTTACTGGGGCCTCTTTTGTGAACTCTGTCTTGTTTGCTTCTCTGAGTGTAAATTGTCACGGTAGTCACCGTATTGTACCTTACTCTTTTTACTCACGGGACGTAAGCGCCCCGTATGCCATGGGCTCTTGGTTAATGTTACTCACTTCGGGGATCTACATAAAAAGTCAGACACTACACCCGGGCTCATTATTAGAATGCTTGCTGTCGTGTGTGTTCGTCTCCAGTTTTACAGTCGTGTGTGTAGACTAACATTACATGGTGTCAGAAGTCAGTGGATAACGTGTCACAAGTGTCAGAATGCCTCATTTCAAGCCTCCTGAGCCGTTTGATTTTTCGAAACCTCACGCGTGGCCCGAGTGGCGACAGCGTATGCTACGATACCGCACAGCCACCAAACTGAGCGCAGAGACCGGAGCAATTCAAGTAAGTTCATTAATTTACGCTATGGGACGCCAAGCTGAACAGATATTTAACACGTTCACATTCCCTGCTCCCGTCGAAGGTAACGATCCTAGGGACAACTTTGACACTGTCTTAGAGAATTTCGACGCTCACTTTGTCCCCAAGCGGATTTTTACTGGGGCCTCTTTTGTGAACTCTGTCTTGTTTGCTTCTCTGAGTGTAAATAGCCATACGTTACACATGGTCATAGGCACAAATCACGTTTTGCATTGTTGGAAAAGGATGCAAATAGGGAAATGGTACAGAGTTTTGTTTTTTGTTTTAGCTTTTTTCTTCTGTTGCTGTTGTTGTTGTTGTTGTTGTTGTTTTTTGTTTGTTTGTTTGTTTGTTTGTTTGTTTGTTGTTGTTGTTGTTGTTGTTTTGTTTTGTTTTGGTTTGGGTTTTTTGGGGGGAGGGGGGGGGGGTAAGTGTTTAACGACGCTCGCAACTGCATAAGGTCATAATATGAGCGAGCGGGACACCTTAAATATTTTCAGTTGGAAGAAGATTTTTAATTTTGTTCGGGTGGCGGCCGAAGCCTACTCTTATCGATTTTGGACCACCTAGGGATCTGCAACTTGCACACGGTGCCTCCGAGGGTTTTTTCGCCCTTGACTGAGAAGGCTAGGTGTAGATCTTTCTTACCATAAGTTCAGGGGTGTGGCTGAAAGACAGGTGAGAAGGAGCCAAAGAGTAGCAGTAGAAAGGCTGCAGAAAGAGTCAGGAGACAAGAGGAGGGGGGAAAGGGGTGAGGAGGGTGGGGGCAGAAAGTAGAGTCGAAACCAGACAACAGAACATTGCCAGGGAGCGGGAAAGGATGTGAATGGTAACAATTTAGAGATGAAAATTTTAATTTCCGTCGCTATCCGGGTTCGAAACTGGGACCTATTGAATAAGAGGTGGACACCTTAACCTCTAGGCCATGAGAGCGCCCTGGTACACGTTTAATGCAGCTTTCAACACTATTAGGTGATTTAAGAGGCGGGACCTCCGAGTCTAAGATCCGGGTCCGAAAGAACCGAGTCTGGACTCAAAAAGCCTAGGACCGAGCCAAACGCGAAACTTCATGCAAAGTGCCTTTCCCAAGGACAGAACATCGGACTGAGCTGATGCTCGAGCCCACAGTCTCATGATTACGGGTCCGTTAGCCCAACCACTAGGCAGGCCACCGACGTCACACGCGATAAGAAAGGATGCATCAAGGAGAATAATATTAAGGTCGAGGATACCGATAAAATACTCTTCTCCCTGTCTTGGGTCCTGAACCAGCTCACGTAAAGCACTAAAAAATCAGGCCCTTGTTAATTTGTTCTTGTTACTTTTTGTGATTTTTTAAACGTTATATGTGGCGAAGCTTAGAGGTGTTACAAGAGAGTAACAAATAAACAAACAAACCGATACACATACTCCTTTCCTTGTCATTGGTCATGAACCAGCTCTGGTAATTCACTACAAAAATGAAGCCCTTGTTAATTTTGTTCTCGTGACATTTGGTAAGGGTTTTTACGGCACTTGCAACGCAACAGGGTCATTTTATATGTGCCGGAGATTAGAGGTGTTACAAGAGAGTAACAAACAAACAAACAAACCGTTAAATACTCTCCTCTCCCTGTCATTGGTCATGAACCAGCTCTCGTAATGCACTCAAAAAATGAAGCCCTTGTTAATTTTTTCTTGTTACTTTTGGTAAGAGTATTTTTTTACGTTTTATGGCTCTTGCAACACTTTACTTTCCTTTCCTTTACTTTTCCGATCCAGCAGCCATTTGGGTTCTAGCCCTTTGGTCTGTCGATATGGCAAAGAATTACACTTGCAACTCAACAGGGTCATTTTATATGTGCCGAAGATTACAGGTGTTACAAAAGAGTAACAAACAAACAAAAGCAAAAAAAGCAGGGGAGATCAGGACGATAGACGTTTGATAGGAAAGAAGGAGCAAACCACAACACTAGAGCACCCGCCAACCACTCACTTCTCGTTACTTTGAGCGGCTGGGTGTCGATAATAAACAGACCTACAGTTTACTGGAGTCTCTGATGTGGTGCCTTAGCTCTTCGCCGTTGCACGCAGAAGACAAGGGTTCGGTTCCCAAATGGGAACGTTACTCATTGAATAGCTCCGCTTTGCTACCTCAGAATTTCAAAATTCTATCTTCTCAATACCATGTTTTGAGAAATCTTACGTCGAAATGTCTGAGTTTCACAATAATATGTCAAGCTGTTTCGTATGCAGTTCTTTGAATAATGTCTTGATAACTACTTCGAATATTCTTACAATGAATTTTGATAGAGCAGATAAAGCATTTGCTTTCTAACCCCTTTGTTGTAATATAGTGTAAAGCGCATAGAGCCTGCTGTTGAGCGGGGATATGCGCTATACAAATGCTATCTATTATTATTATTAGTAAATCAAAACGGCAAAAAATGTTTGATAGAACTTTGTAATTCTGGGGTAGCGGTTTGTCCGCATGGAAATCGTTTCTCTCTGAGCCCCTGTACGAACCAGGACAAAAAATCCACCTTGCTTATTTGAGAAGTATGACGTCACACGCAGTGGAACGATACATACGGGCGAGAGAAAGTTGCCTCATTTGCATAGTTTCAGCCAAGTGACGGGTGATTTTTTTTGTTTCGTCTGTTTGTTTTTTCTGTTTGTCTGTATGTCTGTCTGTCTGTCTACCTGTCCTTCTGACTGTCTGTCTGTCTGTTTGATTGTTTGTTTGTTTGTTTATTTGTTTGTTAATTTGTTTGAGTAAAGAGAAGCAGATGGACACAATAA
>NW_004797331.1:24980-26636 GCF_000002075.1 Aplysia californica | reverse complement strand
GTAAAGAGAAGCAGATGGACACAATAATGGTCATTTAGTGTTGGGAAAATGTCAAACACACAGACAGACAGAAACAACAGACGGAAAGAAACAAGTAGGACCTCTTCCACCTTGCCTCCTTTTCTGATTCCTTCTCCATATTTCTCCTCTTCTATCTCCTATGCATCATCATCAGTAGCAGCACATGTACCACCACCACCATCACCACCAGCAGCGGTGGTAGCACCATAGAGCAGCAGCAGAACTAGCATAAACATCAAAGCCGTTGTAGTCGCAGACGGCTTTATTGTACTATAACACAAAACAACAGTAAGTTCTCATACAAACAAAGAAACAATGCATGTCACTTAAGTTTCAAGTTGGGTGAACAGTCTAAAACACACATATTGGAGTTGGCAAGACCCTGAAATCTTTTCGTTGAGTACGAATTTCGTTACACAGAGCTGTACGTGTTCTAAATGCAAAGAATATTACATGAATAAGAGAAAAAAAAGAAAGAAAGGGACCTTAACAGCTGTTCTGTTCTTCTGTGCCTGTTTTGTTGAGCGCCTTTTATCCTGAATCTGAGCACCTTTCCATTTTTTTTCAAATTGAATAAACGTCAAAACATGTTTGTGCCTCTGTTTTTCCCTGTCTTGCTGTTGGGTGTCAATATTTAAACTTTACATCTAGCAAAATTGTGATGTTGTAATATTTGTGTACAGAAGGGATTATACGCTACAAAACAGATACAACATTTAGTTGTCATCTTATCTTATACATCGTTCAATTGTTAACCTATACAATATTTATTTGTTCTTCTTAAAACATTTAGTTATCATCTTATACAAAGTTTAGTTACTATTTCATACAATATTATTTTCTTATTATCTTAGACAACAATGAATTGGTTTATTACTTAATACAAAATTTAGTTGTTCTCTCGTGCCAGATTTAGTTGTTTTGTAACTTTATACAATATTAGTTTTTATCTCAATGAACATTTTGTTTTATTACTTAATACAACATCTACTCGTTATACAACTTTTAGTTGCTAAATATGTTTACTTTATATACTACAATTATTAATTTGTTATCATTCACGACATTATACCAAACTTCTAGCATGCAACGATTAGAACTTTAGCCTACTATTAATATACTGATGCGCTCGTCTCCGAAGCGGAAAGTCCGGGTTCGAGCCTCGGTTCGGACACAGATTTTTTTTCGCCACCTCCTGCCCACCCAATAGTAATGGGTATCTGACTTCTAGTTGGGAAAGTAAAGGCGGAGTGGAAGGAACTGGCCGCCCTACCACAATATGCCGAAGGCCCAGGAAATTGTCTCACTAACAAGGCAATCCCCAATGTCTGGATCGGATGCGGGAACAACTTTACTTTTAAACAAACTGACACTTTCATAAAATATCTTCGAAGACCTGTCCACCAAGTACAACCACAACCCACACTCCCACCAACCATCAACCTATACACCCTGTCGACGTACATCATCATCATCATCATCATCATCATCATCCGGTGCCTTGCAGACTGGCGTGGGCGTTCATGGACCTCCACTTCACACTGTCTGTCTTGCGTTCCATGACGTTCTTGGGAAAGAATACAGCAGTGGTTTCCCCTTGCCTTCTGCTGGATGTTTGTACGGTTTACTCCGCTA
>NW_004797331.1:18940-23727 GCF_000002075.1 Aplysia californica | reverse complement strand
ATTATTTTTTCTTGAATATTATTTATTCACTTCTTCACCTCTACCTACCTCAACCATTTTCCTACACCCCTACCCTGATCCTAATTCATCCCCTCCCCCACAACCCCAGAAAAAAACCCATAGCCCGAGCACTATTCCTTCCCTCTCTCCCCAGTGCCCATTCTAATAAATAAGTAAGAAAGTAAATAAAGAAATAAATGAATATATAAATAAATAAATCAATATCTTTTAAAAATAAATAAATTGGTCCAAAGACCTGAACATCATCTTTTCCCTTTTTCCCCACTGCCCACCCCCTTCGCCCCTCGTGCCCTCAAAGCCGCACACATAAACAAGGCTTTATACTCAGCCGTAAAGTTCTTGTTGATCACCACGTATACGACAAAGTTGCCAGAGCTATTGACCGCCTGGACAAAGGAGGTGAAGAAATCTACCCTCCTCACTATCTCCGTGCTCGGGTCTAGATACTCGAAAACCGTCAAAAAGCAAACAGACACGACGTAAAACACTCACACAGACAGGAGCGTGATTGTGGTCCGGTACCCGCTTCTCTGCTGGATCAAGGTCATGCTCTTTCGCATAATGCTGGTTATTTTCAGCTTGATACTTACCATAATACAACAGAAAACGACGTAAATCATGCTCCCCATACCATATAACCCACGGAACACGTCAGCAAAGAGAAGCACCTCATCGAGTATGGACATATGTTTGTTGGACCAAAAAGCTATCCTGCTGCATTGTACCGAGACGAATAGCCATAGTAAAAATCCCAGGTTAAGAGAAAGTTCATCAGATTAACGGGCAGAGCTATCAAAAACAACAAGAGAAGCACAGCGATGAGCAATCTTTTCGGGGTAAAGACTGACCTGACTTTCAGAGGAAAAAATATCGCGACCATACGCTCTGTCATAATGAAGGTGGGATGTTTCTGCTCCTATCATCCAATCCATCCCCACCCCTACTTCCATCCTTCAACACTACCGTATCTTCCATTTCTCCCCTCCCTCTCCTCACACCTTTTCTGTTTATCGCATTGCCAATCGTATTGAAACCGTTCAATATTTAGTTAATAAAGGTTTTACTATTCCCGATATAATTCAGAAGGTAGTTTACGTTCGTTTACCCGAACAAAAGCCAAGATACCCCTTCCGGGCCGGGATAAGGCTTCCCTTTGAAAAGTTTTGCTACAATATTGTTGCTACCGATGAGGTACATGATGTCAACCACAGCGAGTGAGGCGAGTAGAACGTTGGAACTTTTGTTAAAACCTCGGGGACCAGTGGCCAATGACCACAATGCTCAGAACGTTGGCCAAAAGTCCGAAAGCAGCAATTGCTGGGGTGACATATTTGTTCGCGATGTTGACCGTCGGCAAGAACACGTCTTCGTATAGGTGGTACTGCGATATTTCTATCATCGAAGAAACGGGTTTTTCCGTGGAGCTGTGCTGCTGAATGCTTAAGAGTTCTTCTGCTGCCATGTTGGACACATTCGTGGCCGCCATATTGATTGACATCCCTTTGACCTAAAAATAGAATGTAGATGCTGATTTTTTTTCTAAACACATATGGTTCCCGTTTTCATTTGTTTGCTTGTTTGTTGTTGATTTTCTTAAGAACAACAAGTCAAGACAGTAAAAGTAAAACAATGGTCCTTATCTTTCTTCCTTTCCTTCGTAGATCGAATGTCTCTAGTAACACTTCAAATCTTCGGCACTTATATACTAGCTGGGTCCCCTTCCGGTGAAAGAAATGATCGGTGCATTAACAATAACTTAAAGTCATTGGCCTATTATATTTACACTCAACTGGAATGGAGCAATAAATCTTGAGAGAAAAGTGACAAATGTTTTTCCAAGTTGCCATATATATTATAAATGTATAGATTTAACCTCTATTCCGCTTTCGAGGTTGTACACTCCAGAATTTCAAAGGTGTGTATTCAGTACGCAGGGTTGGTGAACGGAAACCTCACTTGTTTACAATGGTGTCTGAGAAGACGGACTTTCCCAAGATTAGATCCGATCTAAACGAAAAACTGAAAACTAAACCACAGTGACTTCATGCTCCTCAATAAAACTGTGCACCCTTTAAATGATTATGAACCACTATTAATTTTGTCAAATTCGAAAGTTAAGTGGTTCAGAAGTTTTAGGCAGCCAAAGTGACGAACTTTCACAAATGTAAATATAATACATTTATAGATTATGGCTTATTAAGTATTGCAAGAGCGTTAAAACTCTCACTAAAGCTAAGAAGACTGGGACAGACAAACTGAAAGAACATAGTGAAAGGACAACAAAATATGTTTTATAGGAAAGAAGAAGCAACCACATTAGAGTGCCCGCCAACCACCGACTGAAATCTATAGGACCTAGATCTATCAGTATTAAGGGTCAAATGAAATGAAACAATTAAAAGAGACATAGATCTAGATACAACTCATGATTTTAATTTTTAAAATATTTAGTTCTTAAGGAAAGGCATTTTAGGTATAAGAAGTTCGCAAAATGCTGCATTGTCTTGCTTGTCCAAGAATTAGTCCTGACCTCTCTTAAAAATTGTAACTATGAATGGTTTGCGCTTCCACCTACAAAATTTATAGGATTAATTAAGGAGAGGGGTCGTTGTGTCTCAGGTTCGGACAAAATTGTGAGGAATACAAAGCCTCTGCAGACAGGGCCGAGATACCACATATAATACTTTTTCTTTTAACGACGGGTACATCCTTGACGCCAGTTTATTCGTTGTTTTTTCCTTAAACGATCATGCTGGTTACGAGTCACTTAGATGAACAGAGGAGTTGTCTTTTGAGTCGCTTAGATGAACAGAGGAGTTGTCTTTTGAGTCGCTTAGATGAACAGAGGAGTTGTCTTTTGAGTCGCTTAGATGAACAGAGGAGTTATCTTTTGAGTCGCTTAGATGAACAGAGGAGTTGTCTTTTGAGTCACTTAGACTAGCCGAGGTAGTGCCTCCGTGGGAATCACTTTCTACGGACGTTCAATCGTAAAATTGAATTTCGATCCCTATTCTTCCAAAAACACATCAAAGCGTCTTTCGTGTGAAATATTATGACGACCGGAATGTGCCCGCCATAAAGAGTGGAGATCTAGAATTTGTGAACTGGGTCAAATACGTTCCAAATGGAAGGGATGTGAATGCATGTATTTACTTTTACTGAATAGTTACAGTGCTCGGTGAGCTTTCAGAAACAATACATGTATTCCCTTTCACGTTGGCAAAACAAATATAACTGAAGTCCATTGTGTTCTAGGCTTGCAAGGGGATTTTAGGGTTTTAAAGCTTATCATGTGGTTTTATTTTAATCAAATTTAAAGTCCGAAAGTGTTGTAATAATGAATAACGTTCAATTTAAGCTCTAATGTGTTTAACACAAAACTGAAAAATGATGAAAGAAAGGGTAGAAAAATGAACATTAACTTATACTAAAATTTTACATCTTTTTAGCTGAAGTTTTTCTTTTTAAAAAGAGAAGAAGGCATGATTTCAGTAGAAGTATATACAATACCTAGCAGACTTTTTCCTCTGTTGTTGTAGATTCACTTTCTGTGAAGTGGGGTGACCAAAATTTCAGTTGAATCAAACCAGGATTTATAGTCTACAAAAGGAGGGATCAGGTTCAACAAACACACAAAACAAAACGGTGATTGGTTCGCGAAAGTCTTCACGTGACACGTACGTCACAAAAGAAAGCAGTGATTGGTTAGTTGAAGTATTCAAGTGCCCACAACGTCAAAATACAGGATGCTGATTGGTTGGTGGAAGTCTTATCGTTACCATCATGACCTCGCACTATTCCCATGTATCTGAGAATGTCCAGTTTTGCCAGTGGGGTCGATTCACACAAAAAAATTAAAAGTTTTTATTATTATTATTTGAATATCACCATGGTGTCAATTTGCACACATATAATAAATTATTTGATCTCACAGGTACAATAGGCGGACGCTCGAGTCCTGATGAGTTGACCACGAAATGAACCTTCAATCAAAGAGACGTTTTGGGTGTGAGTCTGAGATGGAGTTGGATTACAATTAACACATATTTCGAATCGACCGATCCAGTGTCCATGTAAACCTGTCATGTAGCTAACATGCTTGTTTCTTTAAATGAAGGTGGGCTTAGGTCTTATCTCTCAAGGTCAGCCTGGGCTCAGAAGGATACAACATCTTAGCACAAAGACCGAAGGCCTACTTGCTAAAAATGTTCCCCAGACGGAAATCGAACTGTAGTACTTTGCGCCCTTGGGCGTAATGCCTAACTGCTACACCAAGTTAATATATTACCAACGACAACAGCTTACTTTTACTTTTATCCGCCGCGTATACCCTTTTGGGTGTCACGCGAAGAAAGGGGCGTCTCTCTGCCACCAGCCGGAGAGCTTGGGCCACGGGGATGCCGTGGGTTGTTAATAGTTAATGTTTCCCTGACTCTTCTATCTATCCAGGTCTTTCTCGGTCGCTTCTAGCCTTGTTGCCATCGAATTTTTTTTTATGTAGGCACATTGTGCTGGGTGGTGTGTTGGTAATCGCATGAGAAGTCCGAACCATTTATTTTTATTGCTAATAAAACAAAACAAATAGAATGACAACAGCAGTGACAGGAAAAAGAACAGATAAGGGGCGTGGATATGAGGATGGGGAAAAGTGAACTGCTGGGGTACTGTATACTGTACGTATAGTTCATGGTGTTTGCCAAGGGAATGAAGACTTAGCTTCCCCTATTACCATCTCTCTCTCTCTCGCTCTCTCTCTCTCTCTCTCT
>NW_004797331.1:7705-18480 GCF_000002075.1 Aplysia californica | reverse complement strand
ATATATATAAAATCCATGTCTCTCGATAAAAATAATGAGAAGCTTTTCCAGTGATACCCAAAAGTCATGCACCCCATCTGAGAAAAGTTTCCCCAACGGCCTAGTCCAAATTCTCATTAAAGCATGCTGTTTGTCAATGAATACGTACAATGTATATCATATTATACGGAACGATGGTGGAGCGGTTAGTGTGCCCGGATCTCCGAAGCGGAAAGTCCGGGTTCGAGTCTCGGTTAGTACACCGATTTTTTTCGCCCCCTCCAGCCCACCCAGTAGTAATGGGTACCTGACTTCAAGTTGGGGAAGTAAAGGCGGCGTGGAAAGGAACTGGTCACCCTACTACAATATGCCGAAGACCCAAGAAGGTGTCTCACTAACAAGGCAATCCCCAATGTCCTGATCGGATGTGGGAACAACTTTACTTTTTTAAATATATCATATACACGCCCAACATGCGCCCACAGATCTCGTTGAGACGACAACCATGTTACTAAACATATCATATACACGCCCAACATGCGCCCACAGATCTCGTTGAGACGACAATCATGTTACTAAACATATTATATACAAGAGAAGTAGAACGGAATTCTCATCGAAATCTTTAAGACCACGTTACGTTCCTTATTTTGAGAAAAGATGGGAAAATAGTTCTTAAATCTTGGAGGTCCCATACACGTTAAGGGATGGTGGGGCACCTAGAAATCGTATTTTGGGGTCAAATTATGCAAATTGGGGTTATTGCATATTATAGTAACTGGATATTTCTGAACAATATACAGAAACGTATGAAAACCTTGCTACACCCAAAAGCTGTGTTGTTGTTTTTTTTGTGGTTGTTTTTTAGATATTTCTGCGACAGTAAATATTTTCCAGCCTTTTCTTACCTTCATCGGCTGTTTTCTCAAAGTCGTATTTTTTCACACATTATCCCACTTTTCTGCCGTTTCTTGTTCAATTTCAATGTAACTTTCACAGGATACAAACACCTAGTTCTAAATTTTGGCATGTTGAATTTTTTTTATTAATGGAGTAGTTTTTTTATTTATGGGCTCAGAAAGAATGAATTTTCCTTTTTTTTCACTTTTTTGCAACAGGTCCACGTCAATCAATGGATAATATTTAAGTTATTGGTATTATTTTTTAAAGAATGTTCTTTTGCCTTACTTCTGATGAAACTCCCCCCCCCCCTGACAAAAAAATACATACCCCATCTATCTTGCATAGAAATTGAGAAATTTGTGACTGAAGACTGGAGAAGGTGGGAGTCTTCTGGTGTGAAAGGTCAAATTAGCGAGTAAATGGCCAAAGTTTGGTTATTTCCAAAGCTTGAGTGAGTGTCATTGAAAACTGCAGATTTACATTTTCTCTGCCTTTGATCAACTGTTTTCTATCTATATAGTAAAATTCACACAAAAACGTGTTTTTAGAATGGACATAACAGGCATTGCCCCCCCCCCCAAATCCAATACAAAAAAACACCAAAAGAAGGGAGTTTAAAAAAAATTGTCAAACAGTAACAGGTGAAAAAAAGTCAGCTTCTTCAATTTATTATTTTGGCGAGTACCTTTTTTTAAAGTAAAGGGTTTTTTGGTTGTTTTTTTTATAGTAGAGGGTTTTACGGCGCTCGCAACTGCATAAGGTCATATGAGCGCCAAGGGGTGGGTGTCAACAGAGAAGTCTTTACAGGGAATCAGACTTAGACTGCTCACCTCTCTAGCTTCAACAGCACAAAGTCTGCTTCGACTATCAAGGCACCCCAAAATAGCAGGTCACAAGGGAGTGACAAACATACAAAGAAGTAGAGGAAAATGACAATAGTAAGGATCAGAAGAGAAAAAGCAGCAGTTCCCTGTTGTAGATTAGGCACAGTTGTGAGCGTGACATGAATGAGCCCATTTACAATTCTACTATGCTTGAACGAGATATGTCCCCTCTTTGGGAATGGCCTAAAGACACTACAGTCAGTGTGCGCCCCAGTGTACATGAAGGAGAATTGAACGAGGCAGAGGACGATGATAACAGATTTATACGTATTACTTTATTTATCATTGATTTTTAGTTCATGCGTTCTTCTTCTTCTTTCATACATGAACAAACACAAGGACGACTGAAAGACAATAATTATATTCCTCTTCGTTTAATGGGAAAAAAATTCAAACATTCAATAAATTCAAGGAAAATAAACAGGGTTATTATCAAGAACATAAAAAAACATCAACAAAAACAGAACAGTTACTACTACATGTATAAACATGCCAAATGCGCCATCATTCCAAACACAAGTTCTCACAACCAAGACTAATCAGAGGAACACATGGTGAACAGAGCACCCATGGACACACGCACACTCACAACAAACAAAAGAATCAGCAGGATCCCAACTTTTAAGCCGGATTGGTCAATTGTTCATTCAATTCAAAAGAATAATCATCAACTCACTAAAACAAAATTCGAAACATGCAAAAACCATTGTAAAGGCTGATAGGTAAAAGAATCAATCAAAACAAAACACCTCTCTTTAGAGTAGAGATAAAAACAAAAAAACAAAAAAACAGCCAAAAACAGCCAAAAACGGAATAGCTAAGTTCACATTTTGTCTTTACAAATTATTACGGACATATATGAAACAATAATAATAAAAATTTTAATAAGAAGAAGAAGAATTAATCATAAGAATAATTAGACACACAAGAAATTCAAGGTATTTTTTTCAGTTGCTTAAAAAAAATTTTTTGAAGCAAAACAAAGTCATCTGCCTTGTCAATATGAAAGATGCTGCAAGACTTTACTTTTACTTTACTTTTCCGATCCAGCGAACATCTGAGTTCTAGCCCTTTGGCCTGAAACTGCATGACATACGTTCTAAAGGCATACTATTCGGGAGCTTTGAGTTATCTTGCGCTAGCTTCATTTTTTTTTCAGACTTTAACGAAAATTGTAGCATAACAAACCATCTGTTTTCTTAGACCTAGAGTAAAAAAGAATTATAATTCTACATTCACTACGTTACTTTCTTTTCTTCATTAATATTCTAGTTGAAGACTAATGCAGATAACTAATTCAGGTAGCTGAAGGCCTCCACTCATAGGTCTTACTTCTTTCTTTTCCCTGTTGTTTCCGTCTGTCTGTCTTGCTTTTCCCCAGCACTAAACGGCAGTGATATAACATTGATGTAGATCTCGATGTGTTTACTAAAACAAAAAAAATAACAAATAAAAAAATAAAAGAAAAATATTCTAGTTGAAGACTAATGCAGATAACTAATTCAGGTAGCTGAAGGCCTCCACTCATAGGTCTTACTTCTTTCTTTTCCCTGTTGTTTCCGTCTGTCTGTCTTGCTTTTCCCCAGCACTAAACGGCAGTGATATAACATTGATGTAGATCTAGATGTGTTTACTAAAACAAAAAAAATAACAAATAAAAAAAGAAAAGAAAAACAGGGAGCCTTGCTTTTCCCCACCACTAAATGGCCATCATTGTGTCAACGTGTATCTGTTTGCTAAAATAAAACAAATGAACAAACAAACAAAACCACCCAATGCAGACAGTCAACTTGGAGCACACTGGGCAATCTTTCCCCCATTGGATTGAACTAGCGTCTTCAGCAGGTACAGGCGAAGAACCTAACTCTTACAACTCAGACACCAGTATATTCATTCATCAACAAAATTGTTCTTTCATAATTATGAAACAGACCAAGTCTTTCAGACAGTGACACTATTGGTAGATGACAGTGTCTCAAGAAGACAAGTAGTAAAGAAAACTGAACAAAGTATCTTAAAATAGATTTGAAATACAAAGTTCTCTTTTATAATTGACAAAATTGTATTGCCAAGCCTCAAAGTCAAAGGGAAAAACACAAACGAACAAAATATCTTTTAAGATAGCTTTGATATACAACGTTTTCTTTTAATTGATACCATGCTAAGCTTCAAAGACAAACACACAAAAATATTCCTTCAGAAAACTTACAATAAGCCCACATTTTAGCACCATGGACGTGGTTCAGGTCCATCAATGAGCAATTTTTTTAGTCTTTTAAATATGTAAGTGTTTTTAAGTCCCCATCGACACAATTAAGGAAGCGTGCTTTCACCCCGCCTGTCAGGGCCAAACCAGGCTGAGAGTTATGCAAAGTCCCAGCAGAAAGACCAAAATACAGTATAACACGAATAGCTCGAATTCGTCAGGACTGGCCTCAGTAGTTCAAGGGATCTGTAATTCGAGGGATATTTTACAACGATTAAAAAAAAAAAATAACAAATTCAAAACGAGACCGTAGGCACAGTTCGGCGGATGAGTGATTCCGAGTATTCTGTATTCGACCTATCCGTGTTATACTGCACTGTAATTAAAATTATCCCCAAACGGGAATTAAACTCAAGTCTTCTACAAGTCACAGCAAAGCACCTTACCACTACACAACAGATGCTGGAAGTGGAATCAATGAGCAAAAAAAGAAACAAACTGGAACTTCTGCTGCTGCAGGCAAAACAGTGATAAGGGAATGCAAACAGTTCAGGGGTTACCTTCTATAGCACAGCTTTTTTCAAATCAAAGTCAAGAAGGCAAAAACACAGTAACAGAACAAAGTGCAGGTCTCGAGGGAAACTATTCAAAGTGACATAATTTTGCAAATTTTACAGAAGGAAAAAAACTTTCTCATTTTCAACAGAACGCAATTCTAGGATCAAAAACTCACATGTAGAGTAGAAAAAACAAACACAGGCTCATTTTGTAAATCGTTTTCTAATCCGTTGCTTTCATTCTTGTTAAACCAAACAAAGTATCACTTTGAATACTTTTCCTCGGAACAAAGTTTGAGGAAAACTATTCTCTAAAGCGGAAATTAGAATAGATTCATTTGCTTTTGGCAGAGCCATTAGAGAAGAAAAGTATTCCAACTTAAGCACAATAATTTTCTTCAGTTTCAACCACCGGTAGCAATTTTTGAAGTGGGAAAAGTATTTTAACAGCCACATAATAATACTTTTCCTCAAATGTACTCTCAAGCAGGAAATAGAATAATTTTTCTCTGGGCTGTAACTCAGTCATTTTAAAGCTATGTTTTGACACAAGTTGCATCCCTTCTCGGCCGATATGTCACTTAGAAGAGTTTTCCTCTAGACCCGCGAAATGTGGTTCAAATAGTATAGAGTAAGCTATATATATATATATATATATATATATATGTGTGTAGCTAGAATAGGTTGGGTTTTTTTACCCCCCAAGAACAAGAATGATTATATTATTTATATTTTTTATTTATATTTCAAGTCTTAAAAGCACCAGCAATACCTTTAAAAAGAAATTAAACTATAAATGTTTTACATTATACCTATTGAAACAATTTCGATCATGATAGCCCATTGCTGAAACTGACAGTAAGAGAGGTTAGGAGGAAATTGTTAAAAGCTTTCAACACTCAACATCACAGCGGCAATCTCTGAAAGAACACGTAGAAAAATGTCAGTTTGATGATAAGAAAAATCAACTAAAAGAACATAAATTATGGCTTGAATTTGGCCATAATAATGTGCAGTACATGATATGATTCATTTCTACACTCTACAGAGGAATAAATACTATCATCTCATTCACACACTTTTAACTCCATGACCTTTCTTTCTTATAGTCATCTCATCAAATTCTCAATACAAATCATGAAATGTGAGGCGTACTGACAAAATGAGTTACTTCTCGGATTTTAGCCTGAAAATAGACATGTCAAATTTATAGGTTGACTTTTTACAATTTATTTGTATGAAATGACAAAAGACATGTTGTTAAGCTTCAAGAGAATGGCATTGGTATACAATCTATAAGTATGACCATTGTGTTGGTTTTCAGATAACATCTCCATTTGTGGATTGCGAGAAGCAACTCATTTTGTCAGCACGCCACACAAATAGTTATGGTGGCCCCACCACAAGCCCATTGGCAAAGTGCTTACCTCTAATGCTCAAGTATACGGGTAAATACAACCCCACCACCACACTCTCGGATAGGGGATAGGACACTTGGAGAGCTGTAAACTAAGACATTCGCATCTCCTCCACCCCCACCCCACCCCCTTTTTTTTCTCCCCATATCCCTACCTGAGGAGAGTCAGAATTTCAGAATTAAGCATCCCCAGTCTTCTCAGATAAAGACGAAAACTGCAGAAGAAATAAGAGATAATTTCACACATTACAACTCCTACTCCTTGGCAAATGAAACTACAGAGAAGAGCAGGGTGTACCTATGAAGGCAGCCCAGGGAATATTCTGAACCAATCCAAACCCATACTGTCTGTACTAAGGTCAATACTAATACTTGAAAGGACCTAAAAACAACATATGCCTACCTGAGACATAAAGGAGAGATGAAGGACACCTCTTTTACTTTAAGAAGGAAAACTGGCCATGAACGAATGAGGGAATCAGTCATTGGGTGGCTTGTAAATATCTACACTCTGCTGACCCTGAGATCTTGAGAGAGAACATAGATACTACAGGAAGGGAGAGTGAAGGAGGAGGAGGAAGAGGAAAAGGAGGCCGAGAAGGAGCACAAGAATGAAGGGGGGGGGGGGGGGGGCGAAAAGGAAGGAAAGAAGAAGAGGAAGAACAAGACCAACATGATAAAGAACAAGAAGAGATAATACTGACAGGGACAAAACTGAAACAAAAGTGAAAGAATAGGAAAAGAAAAAAATGAGGGCTTTTATTACTTAGAACAGAATTTCTTAGCATCAAAATTCAGGATAGAATTTCTCAGCACAAAAGTTAAGGAAAATTTCTTTTTCAAGTAAAAGAGCAGATATGGTACAAATGTGGGTAGTTAACTAGTTGGGAATTTTTTCTGGTTTTTTTAAACATCCCAGGTACAAGAAAGAATAAACAGTCGCCTACGGATGAGTTGAAGTTGTCCGAGGAGTGGGGGAAAAAAAAAAAGGGATCAACTCATCTGAAGTTCAACTTAACCGTTGGGACCTGTGAAGAAGAAGCGGTGCGGGGACCCGAGAGAAAGATCAACTTAACCGAAGATCAATTCAAACAAGTTCAACAAAAGCAGAGTCGACTGTATATGTATGTATATTTATATATTCTCTTTCACATATGCATTTTCTTCCTTTTTTTTTTTTTACATCCTTTACTCTGTGCATACATCTCATCCTACCCTGGCACTGTCATTGGCAATACTTATAAACACATCTGTAAGAAAAGCACCGAGAAAATAACCAAATTCTATTTCAATACACACAAAGACATAAGTATCAAGACATTTAAACGACATCACAAATTACAGAGCTGATGATGAGGAATTTTATTACTTTTAAATAAGGGTTGAGGTACTCGGCAGAACACAAGATGGATACAGAATTAAAAATGAAAAATATATGATTAAGTAAAATATGTTTGCAACGACTATTATATCATCGTCCACTTGTAAGATACATGTATCCGTCTTACTGTTGTACAACAAGCGGACAATGAAAAATGATAGTCCAGTTGAACACACAACCAAAAAAAAAAAAAAAAACCACAACAAAAAATCCTTCAAGTTGTTTTTAACACCTGAATGTAAGTATAAATGGTCTCTCAATAACGATTTTTGCCGCATTAAGTGCTCAATCAGCTGTGCTGTAATGGAGGTAAAACTGCCGTGTCAAGAAGATATTATGCATACAGCTGATACATACACAAGAACACGAGCACACACACACACACACACACACACATGCAACACACAAATACACGTGCAAGTCATATGATTTCGGGACTGCCAACTAGACAGGAATGTCCCCTTTTAAAAAAAAAAATAATAATTTGTTGATATAAACGGTCATCGCTGTGGAAGATGTGCAGTCAACATATTGTTGATATGGTGCTTTCTTGCTGAACAACATTTTGTCGCTTCAGAACTATTTTGTCCAAAATGTACTCAATAATAATAAATGACATTTACATAGAGCTCAACCTCGATTAGAGTACACAGGCTCTGAGCGCTTTACAATACAGTACAACAGTAACATAAAACGACTTTGTGTTTCGACTAAGAGAAAATCACTCCAAATATTCTTTCTTTTTTTTTTTATAGTACAGGGTTTTACGGCGCTCACAACTGCATAAGGTCATATGAGCGGCATGGGGTGAGTGTCAACAGAGAAGTCTTTACAGGGAATCAGACTTAGACTGCCCACCTCTCTAGCTTCAAAAGCACAAGGTCTGCTTCTACTATCAAGGCACCCCAGAAATAGCTGGTCACAAGAGAGTGACAAACATACAAAAAAAAGTAGAGGGAAATGACAATAGTAAGGATCAGGAAAGAAAAAGCAGCAGTTCCCTGCTGTAGATCAGGCACAGTTATGAGCGCGACATGAGTCAGCCCATTTAGAATTCTACTGTGCTTGAACGAGAAATGGCCTAGAGACACTTCAGTCAGCGGCACTGCCCCAAGGGGGTTCCAAATATTCATCTTATTACTTTACTTACTTTCGTAAAGAGACGCTTTGGACAAAACAGTTCTGAGGTGACGATTTTTCGCATACGGAACATAAATGCAGATGTTTTACACGCCCATCGATATTATTTACACCATTAAAGAGGCCGGCTGCTTCGATCCAGCCAGCCAGAGCCAACCCCGGCTGAGTCAGTCTATATTCTAGAAAGAGAAGAGGAAAAAAGAAAGAAAGAGAAAAAAAGGGAAGCTTTTTCCAAAACCACAAAATGCATTAAAAAAATACCAAAAAACTTATTGGTCAGTGAGCAAGAAAATACAATAAATGCATGATAAAATACAGAAAATATTTTATTTTCACCATATGGCATATGTGTCAGTGCATCAAACAATTAGATAATATTCCTCAAGTCTAATTTGAATATCATCATTTCAGCAAAACCTAACTAAAAAAAAAAAAAAAGAACAAAAATCAAACAAAAAACCCCAAAACCCACCAGAAAATCAAGACTCACATAAAAGGCAAATCTACACAAATCTCCAAATAGAACTTACACCCTTTGTGTGCATTTATCAGTGCCTTGAACTACATGGTAAGTTGATCTGATCACTTTACAAATATGGACACATGATGTTTCTACGTTACATTGCACTAATTTGTTACTAAATGGGATTACACCAACAGAATTGAGCAAATTACCAAAAATTAAAACTGACGAAAAGCACAGAAAAGTGAAAACAGGCTTCAAAATTTAAAAAAGAAACACCCCTCCCCCTCTATTTAAAGTCATTCTTTATTTTCTTTCTCATTAAGTTGTTGATTTTTTTACCTTTCGAACTGACTGATAACTACTTGTTTCTTTTTCAAGTTAATTTAGACCTTACATATTACACAAAGTACATTTATTTATTCATAGTTTTGAACCCCCCTGAAGTCTAATACCACTCCACAAGCGGGCGGTTGGAGGGCGCCACTTGCTGGTCTTACATTTTTGTTTCTCTCTTTATTTCTGTCTGTCTTGCTTGTCACCTGCACTATGTAACTGTCATTGTATCAGAAATCTTTCATTCAATACATTTTGTCAATAACCATTTACTTAGCCTTAAAGTGGTACATGCAAAATGAAGTTGGAAGACATCTCTCTCTCTCTCCCTCCCTCCCTCTCTCCCACTCTCTCCTAGCACACATACAACTACAACACCAATCTTCTCTCTCACCCTCTTACTCACACAAACTCACACATATGGGAAATCAATGTGTAAAACACAAGAACAAACTCACATTCACCAACACACACACACATATACACACACACCCACATATACACACAAAAAACCCAGCACAACAACCATAATCATTGCGTTGTTCACACACACCAATTTCGATGCCAATGAAATATTAAATGTCTATCTCACAATGGAAATGATCCAATTTCTCCTTTCCTATCCCTCCTCCTCCTCAAAACCCTGGCAAGGTAGGAACATTATCATCATCATCATCATCAAGTCATGGTCTTGACAGCGGCACTCAGCCAGTAGGAAAATAATCATGTCATGGTATTGACCTATGCACCCAGCCGCATACATTCACTTCAAAGCGTTGACCAGTGCACTCATCCTGTAAACAATCACTTCACAATCTTGACCTCAGCAAACAATCACTTCGATATCTTGACTTTATCTCTCATCCCGCAAACAATCACTTCATGATCTTGACCTCAGCACTGTAAACAATAACCACTTCCTGGTCTCGACCACTGCACTGTTAACAATCACTTCAAAGTCGTTAACAATCACTTCATGGTAAAAAAACAATCATTCCATGGTCGTAGACAATTACTTCCTGGTCTTGACTTTATCTCTCGTCCCGCAAACAATCAGTCCATGGTCTCGACCTTTTCTCTCATCCAGTAAACAATCACTTCATGATCTCCACCTTTTCTCTCATCCAGTAAACAATCACTTCATGATCTCCACCTTTTCTCTCATCCAGTAAACAATCACTTCATGGTCTTGACCTCCTCACTGATCCTGTCGTAAGCCTCCAGCATGACATTCCTCGTCTTCTCTGTGAGGTCAGTCACGTCCTCGGCGGTCAGGCCGGTGGTGGGGATAGGGGGGAGAACCTCGACCAGCACTCTCCCTGAAACACAAAAGAAAGCAAATTGAAGATTACAGGCAAGGGGGAAAAAACACCACACCATAAAGAAAGCAAATTGAAAAATACAGAGAAGGAAAAAACACACCATAAAGAAAGCAAATTGAAAAATACAGAGAAGGAAAAAACACACCATAAAGAAAGCAAATTGAAAAATACAGAGAAGGAAAAAACA
>NW_004797331.1:5093-6716 GCF_000002075.1 Aplysia californica | reverse complement strand
GGGGAAGAGAGTTCCAAACTGACGGAGCAAGGTGGGCGAACGATCTTTCGGCTAATTTTTTACCGCCTTTTCTAGGAACTCGTAAAAGATACCAGCTTTAACAAGCGTTTCACAGAACTAACAACACAATCAGGTTATACAAATGCCAACGATTAGGTGTTCCAAGAGAGTGACATAAAAAGAAAAAGAAGAAGAGAGATAAGGATGATAGACGTTTGACAGGAAAGAAGGAGTACACTACTCAAGAGCACCCACAGAATGAGGATGCTAATGAGAATTTGCAAAAATATCTGAAATACTACGAGGTTGCATCAGCAAAATAAAAGACAGTTAATAGACACAACTAACACAAGGTTAATTTTTAGTATTAGTAGAGGTTTTGCGGCACTCACAACTGCATAAGGTCATATGAGCGCCAGAAGATTAGAGGAGTTACAAGAGAGTAACAAACATAAAAAAGAAGAAGGGGAGCGGGGAGATAAGGACGATAGATGTTTGAGAGGAAAGAAGAAGCAAACCACACCAGAAAACCCGCCAACCACTCACTCAGTTGCATCTGCAAAATAAAAGACAGCTAATAGACACAACTAACACAAGGTTAAATAAAAAGCTAATGCAGAGAACAATAAAATGGATTTCAGTGTAAATAATAGAGGGGGGAAAAAAACACTCAAACCAATTTTTAAAGTCATCTCTAGTTGGATATTTAATGTGTAGCGGCTCACTTTTGGTACCCTCACATTTACTCAGTACTAGGCTTCATTTCTTAACTCCTACAGGCATAAGTCTATAAAACATTGCAATTATTTTTTTTTATTATTTAAAATATGGAGTCCCATACAGGTAAAAAAAAGGGTGGACTATATTTATTTGGTATTTTAAGATATTCAATAATGACCAAATGCCCAGTCCTCCAAAGCCACCACACGCACAACAAAGACTTACTTCAAAGAATGTTATTTGCCGAAGAGGATGAAAAGAGGGATAACCTTAAAAAAGGTTCCGTACAAAACAGAACTAAATATTAAATGGGTTATTGCCCTTGTCAATCTTAGTTGACGCAAACATCAATTTGTCTTTGCCCATTATTTCTCGTTTCATAAAAAGGGAAACAGGAATACACATTTCACTTTAGTTTCAGTAAAACGGCACTTGCAACACAAACAGGTCACACAGATATCCAGGAATAAGAAAACTGAAGACTATCCTGCTCTAGTAACACTGAAAGGCCTACAGAGAAGCACACAAAGACACAAACCACAGCTAGTTAAGAATAAAGAAAAAAAAATCACCTTTTGTTTTAGTAAGTATTTGACGGCACTTGCCACACAATTAGGTCATGTAAGTGCCAAATAGAAGAGGTATTACAAGACAGTAACAGACACCAAAAAAAAGGAGGATAGTAAGTTGTTCGATTGGAAAGAAGAAGCAAACCACACCAGGGCACCCGACAACAACCTACACACATCACCGCAATGACAGTCATTTAGTGCATGGAAAGCATAAGACAGACAGACAGACAGACAGACAGACAGACAGACAGACAGACAGACAGATAGACAGACAGACAGATATATAAAAGGAAAAGAAAAGAAAAGTAGGAACTCTTGAGTGATACCTTCC
>NW_004797331.1:3118-4861 GCF_000002075.1 Aplysia californica | reverse complement strand
AAAGGAAAGAAAAATAATACTGACATTGATGTTTGGATTAGAATAATCCTTCATCACCTTCGTTAAATCTTTCAAATTATTTCTCTGTTCCGTGGAGAGGTTGTAAAACACAAACACACACACACACACACACACATAGACAGAAACGGATGAAGAAAACAGAAAATTGACATATACATGAAAACCAAAGCAAGCCCGCTTACCTCCATCAAATCTTTTCTCTGTTCTGTTGTAGAAATTGCAACTTCTCTCTGTCACACACACACACACACACACACAAATGCACACATGCACACACACCCCACACGTAGAGGCACACCCACAAATACAGATAAAAACAAGCCCGCTCACCTTCATCAAATCTTTTCTCTGTCCTGTTGTAGAAGGTGTCGTAGGAGGAAAACACAATGGGAATCACAGGCACCTAGGATACACAAAACAAAACAAAATTATATATTATTATTATATTATATGTAAGAGAGTAACAAACACAAAAAAAGGAGTAGAGATAAGGACAATAGACGTTTAATGTTAGATAAGAAAACAAGAGCAAACCACACCAGAGCACCCCCCAACCACCCACTAAAATACATACAGCACAACTACGACAGACTGACCTCATTAGCATCAGCAGGGTCAAGGGTCATCATAATGATAGCCACATAAGCCTAATTAGTATCATACACCTTTGTAAATGTGTCAGTAATGTCGGTTAAGGAAGTTAATGTGAATTCCTATGAGACTCTCTCTCTCTCTCTCTCTCTCTGTGTCTGTGTGTGTTTGCATGGGTGTGTGCATGCGTGCACGCGTGTGTATGTGTGTGTGCATGCGTGGGCGCGCGCCTGTGTGTGTGGTGGAAGGGGACTAGGGTGCATATCTCTATCCATTATCATTAACCCATTAATTTAGCATTGAGCCCCACAGAATACAAGATCCACGCTCATTTGGGCCGACTGCTAGGCTCACATCACTGTAGGCAGAATTTGCAGATAGCTGATGCTCTACATGGTCTCTGACATAATTTTCATCATTTAGGAGGGAAGCTGCTTGTTCCCGATTGTAAACTGAGTTTTTAGTAGAGGTTTTACGGCGCTCGCAACTGCATAAGGTCATATGAGCACCAGAAGATTAGAGAGGTGTTACATATACAACAAGAGAGTAACAAACATAGAAAAGGAGAAAGGGAGATAAGGACGATAGTTGTTTGATAGGAAAGAAGAAGCAAACCACACCAGAGCGACCGCCAACTATCCACCGTGTATGACTCCGACGTGGCATCACTTTTCAAAATGGCACACGGCGCAATCTTACACTTACACTAAACAGTCAATTTGTCAAAATGGCCGCCGTCTTTCCGCTCACCTGACCCTGCACTGCCAGGTGAAAGGCTCCCTTCTTGAAGGGCAGCAAAGATCCCTTGTGGTTGCGAGTACCCTCTGGGAATATGGCCACTTTGAACTGGAAGAAGTAAAGGAAAGTGGATTAAATTGAGCCAAATACTGTAAACAAAATAACACGATTTGTATGCTTTAGGTAAAGAGAAACATTTTACATTTCGACACAACAATAGTCATTTAATAATAATAACTGCATTTATTTAGTACATATCCACGCTCTACAGCAAGCTCTATGAGTTTTAGAACTTATACAGATTATTAACATATAGAGCATGGGTAAAACAAGAGAGACAAACAGACAGAAACAACAGAGAGAAAGAAAAGAAGTAGGACCGACCAGTGGAGC
>NW_004797331.1:0-3018 GCF_000002075.1 Aplysia californica | reverse complement strand
AAAAAAAAAAGCACAAAAAAACAAAAAAACAACAACAACAACAACAAACAAACAAACAAAAACAAACAAAACCCACAGGAAGAGTGAGAAAGACATGCAGCGAAAACAACTGGTACCTAAGTGGAGACATGAGCTAGTGTTCCTTTTTTTTTTTTGAACAGCCACAAAAACAAATAATTATGAAAAGACAAATATGGATCAACGATAAAAGAAAATAGTCTTTTTCTTTTTTTTTCGAACAAGATTTTTTTCGGAAGAACACAAATCTGCGACTGTGACAAAAGATACGACTTGCCTTTTTGCCTGTACTGATCTAAATAAAACAGTAAATAAGCACAAACACAGAAATTTAAAAAAACACCTCCGACAAAAAAAAAAAAGTCAGAGCAAACCCACAAAGAAAGAAAAGATTGTTCGTTGGAAAAAGAGAAGCAAAACCGACACAATAACAGTCATTTATTTAGTGTTGGGGAAGAGCAGGACAGACTGACAAACCGAAACAAAACTGGGATACATGTAGTAAATAAGAAAGGCCTTCCAGTGGCGCTCTCAAACCATCTGCGGAAAGGAGAAGTAGATAAAGAGTGAAATTGGTTTAACAAAAAAACGACCGTAAAACAGCATTGATCTATGCTTACAAACTATACTTTGAGAAATACTTTTTTTCTCTCTCTTCTTTGTGTAAAAAGAAAGACACAAGAGCCGCAGCGATCGCTCTTGCATAAAGAGCGCCTAAACAGAATGAACAAGATACAGAGCCGACGCAATCGATAAATGCCATGTAAAAGTTACCCTACGTCAAAAACAAAACCGAGACGAATAAACAAAATTGAAGAATGAGCCACGGGAGGCAAAAAGAGACACAAAATACTGGAAAAGAGAAAGAGCGAAAGCAGTCGATATTCACCACTCACGAATTGTTATCTACCCCCCCCCCCCCCTCCCCCCCCCCCTCCTCCCCAACAACAGTGAGCAGTACAAAGTACAAACATATCTAAAACAAAACTAAAAAAAAAAGCCAGTCAAAAAACCCCCAGTAAATTAATAAATCAAACGTTGATCAATGTAAAGCATAGTGAAAAGCATATTAAAATAAATCTATATCTTTGTCCTGTCAAGCCAAATCTGTGTAGGAAATATTTTACCTCTGGCATTAAGCTATAAATTATGTTTTATCACGGGCTAAGTGAAAGGCAGGGACAATATATTACATATTGTGAAGACTATAAAGAGACAAAATAGTATGGATACAAGAATAAAAAGAGACAAAATCAAGAGGATAGAAGACAAAATAGAAGTAACAATCTGTATCAATGACTAAAAAGACAACAGCACGGATGGAAGATTAGACAGACACAAAGTAGTGTGGAAAGAAATCGAAATAAAAGTAAACATTGATCTCCATAATAGAGACAAATGTTGTAAACAGCCGACTCAAAAGACTATACAATGTATTATAGACCATAAATTAATTAATATCACAAACAACAGATTTAAAGCAATAATCATTATTACATAGCTAAAGAGAGAAAATTTCATAAAAGAAAAGGAAATCAAATAACTGCCAATGTCTTCTTCAAATCTGGCCCTTAAAGAAGACAATGATGATTAAATCGAGATAATTTCACAAAGGCCAAAAATATTTAATAGAGAAAAACTACTCCTGAGAGAAGATCAGCAGGTTTAAAATTAAAAAGATAGAAACCTTATTGGTTTTGATGAGGTTAGCGGTATCCTCCATGGTCTTGCGTGCCCGCTCGTGGTTCAGCCTGTCGATGTAGACGGTGCCACACAGCCAGGCACCCAGGCCGAATGTGCCGAAGTACCACAGCTCCTTCTTGGCCAGGCACACCGTGTTCTTGGGCCACGTGTAGAACAGGGCTGATGAGAGAGGGGAGAACAGAGACATTGCTCTTAGTATTCAATTATTGCAGATTGTCATCATCCTCCTCCTCCTCATCATCATTGAAGAAGAAGTAGAGTAGGAAAGGCGAGTGTTGATTAGCTTTGGGCCATGTGTAGAACAGGGATGATGAGAGAGGAGAGCAGAGACGTTGTTGTTATATTATGATGTAGATTGTCGAGGTCTTTATCGGCATCATCATCGAAGAAAAAGTAGAGTAAGAAAGGAGAGTGTGATTATGGGGTCAGGTGTAGAACGGGGCTTTAGTTTTAGTAGAGGTTTTATGGCGCTCGAAACTGCATGAGGTCATATGAGCGCCACAAGATTAAGTGTTACAAGGGAATAACAAACACAAAAAGGAGGGGAGAAAAAGATGATAGATGTTTGATAGGAAAGAAGGAGCAAACCACACCAGAGCACCCACGAACCACCCACCTCCTCCTCATCAATGTAGAAAAAGTAGAGTAGGAAAGGAAAGTGTTGATAAGCATTGGGTCAGGTGAAAAACAGGGCTGAGAGAGGGGAGGGGGAAGAGAAGAAAAAAAAAGACAGATAGGGAAACATGCACACTAATAGAAAGAACAAGAAAGAAAGAGAAATGGTAGGTAGAGAGAAACAAACAAACAGAGAGACAGACAGACAGACAAACAGACACTAGAAACAACGGTATATCACACTGAAATACTCACGCAGCATGTCCACGGAGCTCTGGTGGTTGATGCACAAGATGGCGGGCTCCTGTTGCTTGAGCTTGTCCTCGCCCCGCACAGTCACCTCCACACCCAGTAGCTTCATCAGGAACTTCTTCACCATGAACACCACGAAGCTGGAAACAAAGGAAACACATGACTATATTATGCAATATATATATAGCTGGAAGTAAGAAAAACACATGATTCACAGGAATATATTATAAAGCATATATGTATATGTATGTAAGTGTGTGCGTGTGTGTGTGTGTGTGTATGTGTGTCACCTCCACGCCCAGTGGCTTCATCACGAACTTCTTCACCATGAACACCACGAAGCTGGAAACAAAAAGGGAAAACATATATATACACATGAATATAGTATAACTTATAGATGTTATGTACGTGGGTGTGAGTGAATAAATA
>NW_004797330.1:2021981-2038146 GCF_000002075.1 Aplysia californica | reverse complement strand
GATAGCAGCAGCAGCTGAAACAGCAGCACCAACAACAACAGCAGCACAGTATGTCTGGTTCTAATGCATTACGGTTTACCGGCAACTGATGATCGCCGTGTTTATTAGACACGATATTTTTTTCATATTTTCTTCTCTGGAGGCAGCAGCGCAGAAAGTGCATAACCCTCGTGTCTCTTTACAAAACTGAACCCGGCGAGAAACATAAAACAATAGCGAAAGACAAGCGCAGCAAAAGCAAATCGAGGCCTCATTCAAAAATAATACTTTCCTTGTAGCTTATAATATCATTTCTTTTCTTGAGTTTCCCTACCTCCAACTTAGCACTGCGTTCTCAGGTTCAGCATCCACAGGGTTACCCTGCCTTTGTTTTTGTCTTTCTGCTCTCCCGAAAACGGGGGGTTGTTTAGAACTTCGCTATTTGCCCACCTGGGCAGCGCTGGTGTCGAAGATGTTGCATTAAGGAGCTTGCATGTTTCCACACCAGCACTCTTGAGGAGGTCAACTAAGGGGTTTGTCGACTCTCCTTGGGTCCTAAAAGATGTGTAAAAACCCACACTTAGCCTCGCGGAAGCTACTAAAACAAGCTGAAGTGCTCTGCCTTCTCAACGGTGTCACAACACGGGTGTTGCATTGCCCCACGTGTGACCCGGAGTTGCGTTCCGTTGCGTGTCATGTTTCAAACGACCCATGAGAAATTCATACAAACATGTCCCACGTCTTTAAAAGCCAAAGGCTGCGGTTTGATGAAGCATTAATGATGAGAACCGTATTGCCACCCCGTGGAGAAATGTATGTTTATTCCTGTTACTATCGTTCGTTTTGCTGTTTTCGTCTGAGATGCTGAGTACGCGTTCACATACCTACGCTAAGTTAAAATAGACATAGAAACGAACTGGCGAGTACACAGACATAGAAACTCTTTACAAAAAACACAAGTGTAAGAAGGCTACGAATATGATTAGAATATTCTTGTATTTTCTTTTATGTCAACTTGTAAAAACAGGTGTGTAGAAACCAGTGTAGATCTATCTGGAATGAAACCGAATACAAGTGTGCTGGTGCGAAGAGCACTTCTCAAAAAGCAGAATACTTTCCGTACCATAATACTTTGATGGACTCGGCTGTAATATATCTTTCTTTGTCGCATCTCTACTCCTTTGCTCTTATTCGTTCTGTCTGTCTGTCTGTCTGTCTGTCTGTCTGTCTGTCTGTCTGTCTGTCTGTCTGTCTGTCTGTCTGTCTGTCTGTCTATCTCTTTTTCTCTCTCTCTTTCTCCCTCTCTCTCTCCTCGCCTTCGTCCTCGTCTTCGTCCTCGTCTTCGTCGTCGTCGTCGTCGTCGTCGTCGTCGTCGTCGTCGTCGTCGTCGTCGTCGTCGTCGTCGTCGTCGTCGTCGTCGTCGTCGTCGTCCTCCTCCTCCTCCTCCTCCTCCTCCTCCTCCTCCTCCTCCTCCTCCTCCTCCTCCTCCTCCTCCTCCTCCTCATCGCCATCATCATCTGTCTCCTTCATTACAAGGGCATAGCGGAACCCGGAACTATTTAACTCAGTAGACAAAGAAGAAAAAAATTGTTTGGAAAGTCTTGGGTTCGGACCCCGTGCTCATGTAGAATACACCATAGCAACCAGCTAAGGATTCGCGAGATGAATGTAGAGTAAAGATGTTGAGAAGATTCTTTAACGCAAGGATAATATACATAGATTTCCCTGTGAATTCCCTTCATTTCACACATACATATTTGTTTTTTTTGTGTTCTGGGACGGAATGAGACCCAGGAACTCGAATTTTTTCGTTTGAAATACTTTTTACCTGACTTGACGCCCTTCACGGTGCGCATGAAACTTCACGAGTTGTCAACTCTATAACTAGCCACACCACAACAGCCCGTCAGCTTTGCGGCTGGATTCACAACTCAAATTTTACAAACGGATTTTACTTTTCCCATAATTTCTGAAAAGGAAAAGGTTTAATTCGACCTTTAAAAAAAAAGGGGGGGGCGCTGAAATAGATATTATCTTTTGGAATAACTCTCAATATTAAGAGGGGGAATAAAGGAGTTCCGATTTCGAAATGCCCTCACTGGTCTTATAAGTTATAAGTACAACCACACCCGCCACAGAACATTATTATAATTATTATAGACCAGATCATCACAAAACGACAGCCAATGTACAGAGACAGAACTGTTGCTACTGTCAATCATCCCAAACTAAACTGTTGAATGTACGAACGACAGAAACGAGGTATAAACGAGTCTGTTTTTCTGTGCGACAGGCGCAAAGAGCAACAACTGGGTAAACATAATGTACTCCGTAGTCCTTCAAACAGTAATGACACCATTCGACGCATTATGCTTGTCGAGGTCACGCCTAGACGTCATTTTATCTCAAGCTGGAGAGCAGTGTTGTTAGTCTGCTTTGAAAACTCGAGAGGGTCTTGATTAGGCGTATTCTTCAGGAGGTTTCCTTCCAGGGCTCTCCACCTACTTGACTCAGCCCCGTCACATTTATTATCGGCGACATAAAGAGATCCAGCCCTCTAAATAAAACGGAACAATGTTAAAGGGGTGCCAAAACATATCATACCAAGCTACTACAATGATCATATAAACATTTTAGACAAACATCGTTGTTAGATATGACATGCCTGTGTAGATCTACAATGCCACTGTTGTACTAAAAATCATGTTTAAAAATTCATGCTTCTGAAGTGCATGTATATGTAAGTGCTAATTATAGGCCTACATGTCAACACTTATCAGATAGTAGAAACTTACGTGGAAATAGACAAAGATTTTTTACAAAATATAAGATAGCCATGATTCCTTCGGCTACCATCTCTGAGAGGCGATGATGCTGTAAATATGTATGTACATCTCACTAGTGTGTTAAAAGAATGGAATAATCCAAAGGAGGGATAGTCTATTTTACAAAGCTTTGCAATCTTTCATTTGAATGGGGCGCAATGGCTCCAGCCTTTTCAGACTTCTGACCATCTATATGGGGGAAATTATAGGGGAGTGGACTGCATAAGTGAGTGACCACAGTCACCCTTACTTTCTTTATGGGAGCTAAACGTAGTCTGCCTCTCCCAATTTTTTCTTTTCCTCTCTCCCTTCCCTTCTTTATTAGATGATATTTATTCTTGGAACTCCCATCGGGGTCAGATGGATTTCCTAAAACTGATAAGCACACATCTGACCTATCGGAGACGTGTTCACCAAAAGGGGCAAACTGTCCACTGAGGGATGCGGAATCCCTCATGGCTGTCTGGGTGAACCTACTGTCGTCACGAGAGATGACCCCCTCTGCACTAGTGACAATATCCGTCGTCACATGACCCCTCCCGAGACCCTCGAGCCATGTGGCGTTGAGGATCCCCTCTGCGATGCTCATCTCTCCCACATTGAGAACAATGAATAACTAGCTTTAAGCTGCACTCTGTTACAGAGCTTGGCCGTGAACGATTCAACTTGCAGCTTGTTAGGAAGAGGGGAAGACGGAAGATCTGTCCATATAAACCTGTACCCTGTCATCCGCCTCGTTATTTGACCTTCATTATTCCACGATTTTTTTCCTACAGAAGTTGTGACCTGAACTTAGCGCCACCCTTGCGGAAATCTTCGAGATCCGTGCATACCACGGCGACCAGAATCCCATGATTTCCCTGACTGTCCCTGTAAGCAAGTGAATTCTACACCTTTTGCATGTTAAAAAAAAGCAGGAACTAAAATGCGTGTTCGTATATATATATCATAACAAACATGTATATGTCTTCAATACCAGCCCCTCCCTCCCAACCATTCGCATCTCCACCCCCCCCTGCACACACTCACACACCACACACACACACACACACACACACACACACACACACACACACACACACACACAAACACATGCATGCATTTGTGTGTGTGCTTATACCTGCCTACCCCCTCCTTATGTTAGATGATACAGATTATCATACTATGTGCAAGTATCTTTAACTATTTGTGTGCTGAAGTGTTTCCATTTACTTTTGTACAGTCAAGAAAATACATGTTCGTTCAAGACAGAGTGAAACAAAACCATCATAATAAATATACTTCCCCCTTTTTAGGAGTAAGAAACAGCACAAGCTTCAAATACATCTTCAAAAATGTCCTCTATAAACCATTAACAATTATGTCGTTGAACCTGAACCAGTTTGAGAAAAGAGTACATACAGAGTAATAAAAAAAACTGTACAACTTTTTTGGTTAATATTTTCCCCCACACTGAAGTTTTGCGTTTCAAATTTGTAAAAAAACATTGGGAAGTCAAAAGGAATTTGTTTGATTTTCATTTTAGATAAATCTGCACAATAGTTTTGCTCTACGAAGCGCGTAAAAAAAAAACCCATTTTCAATTATGTCCCCTTTTTTGTAGCGTGACGCACTAGTTCGCATCAGGCCTACCACTAAAAATCCCGACCATTGAGCCATATTGCAAACTACAATAGTCAAACAGGCTTACAGAGGTTTGCAGATAGTTTCTCTCAAGTTTCCTTTGCCTGATGAGATCATGGTTACGATTAATAAAGAGCAGAGAGTCTTTTGTATTGAACATTTCCTCACAACCAACTGATTTCGTAAGTTGCGCTCAAGGTACGGAAATAATGTAAAAGTGCCCTTAAGGCCTTCTTTGATGTACTGGGTGGAAATGGTCCATTAGTTAGGACCTGTTGGGAATTTGAACTAAAAATCCCCAGACAAAATGACCACCCCAGGTCAAACACACACTGTTCACACCCCTTTAAACGTCATCAGGGTGCAGAATTCACGAGATGAGTATCATGCGATGTCTGTCCGTAAACGATGTCCACAGCAATGACTTTCCTACATGTCAACGGCCCGCATTCTCAAGGCAGATCTTCGTCTACGACTGTACCATTTTCCCGTTCACAGAGCTATCAAAGTCAAAGGATAGCAATGTGTTCTTCCTCTAAAACATTTGGTTCCTTGGCAAAAGCCCATAATTCACCTTTCAGGTTATATCAACTTCACAAATGATGTATATTTGGGCAACCCCCCCCTCCCACCTATTGTCTGTAGAAACAGCTCCATGCTGTGTGTACAGTGTGTGTGGCTTTGACTTTTTACTTTGAGTGAGTCCTCATGGTTGAGTGGATCCTTGTGTTTGGCCGCCACTGAACATTATGAACGACGCCTTAAAATGTGTCGAGTCCGAAGGAGGACATAATATAGGCCATTGGTTTACGGAATTCCAGTATTTGAAAGATATTTGTTTAACTCTGTAGGAGAAAAGAAGTACTGTTTAGTGGTAACACGTATGGAAAGATTAGATTTTAAAACTAAAAGGACAGAAAAAACCCCCCCCAATCATTTCATGGCTTTCCTTACAATATCTTTTAAATTTAGAGAGGTTAAATGCGATGAAGAGTTTGAACGTGTGCTGCAATGTTCACCTTTGTCTGCCAGTCATTCACCTGTCAGTTTCTGTAACTATTGCCGCCAACTGTGAGGCCACATCTTGGTTTGGCCGTGTCATCATGTGATGCAACCGAGACAGCTTACCTCTCTGGTGTGTCTTTGCTAATAACCCTAATTTCACGGGCGACCACTGAATAGCTTCTGGACTCTATATAAAGGGAAGCTGAAACCAAGGACTCGCAGCCTCTTTGATGAAGAAAATAAAACAGATGTAGATATATTTATTTTAAAAGACACAGAAAATACCAGTGAGCTCTTTGAGATTATATTCTTCTTATGCACATCCTTCAGGGTTTAATATGGTGAGTTGGCGATTTTAAAAAGTTTGATTTGTTTTTTTTCTAACGTCCCCCCCCCCCCTGTATCAATTGGAATTCTCCTGCAAAAAACTCTCGTTACCATTGTATTATAATTTATAGCATGCTCTATGCTGGTCCGAATCACATTTATTTTGCAAGACAATCTATGTTGATTCGGTTGCGCATTATACGTATGAGCAGGGTTTTGTCTAGCCATCCCATATCAATTTTGACAGTTTGTGTTATGAAACCAAGTACGAACTATGCGACAACCTTTTTTAAAAAAGGATGGTAGGGGGATGGCTGCTGATCTCAGCCTAAAGAAAAGGGTAATTATTTTTGTTTTTTAATCAAAAGCAAATTTTGGAACCTTGAATTTGTCAGCAGAAAAAACTCTTTTCGACTTTTATCTGCCAAGGTGTCTCTGACATTCGCAAAATGCACCCGAGAGTTTTTCGCCTTTTTAGAGATCTCAGAAGGTACTCTTACTCTAAACGGATTTTTCAAAGTTCACAAAATATGTTTGTGCTTTCGTTTTGGAGAACTTTTGATTCTGAGAAACATGAAACAAATAGTAGCTTTTCATCTTAATATTTATATAATTTATGGGATCTTGAAATTTCTGTACCATATTTTAAATATGTAGCGCAACTTTCAACAATCCCATTTTAGAACGTTATTAATTAATAAACAAACTCTGACACTACTCATTCTTTCTACAAACACCCTCTCTAATGCAAATAAGAAGATACTTTTTTTTCAGAAACATCCTATAATTTTAAGTAGGACTTAAATGAGGACGCAACTATCCGAGTTTAATTAGAAAAGTGTGCGCCAACGTGACAAAGTGTCCATTTCGTCTCAAATTCATGCTATTTTTCTCCTTAATAGTAAATACAAAACAAAAAGAAGTTTACATACTTGTTTTCAGATATTTTTCCTCTTTCAAAGTGTGTGTTTTTTTTACACTGAGGATAAGTAATTCATAAACCTTCGGGGAAATGACAACAAGGTCCAGGGGTGCGCGACTTAGCGCAAAGATTTTTCGGAGTGCAGGATTATTCAATCGCAAACCTCTTGGCTGGGAACATTGGAAACAATTAATTTTTTAAACCATAATAACGGAAGGGAGATCGTATCTATTTTGATAGAAGGTAAAATGATAAAGCCACAAAAGAAGATGTGGCAACAGCCAAATAAAACACAGAAACACCAGAAATAGCAATTTTGAAAATAGATAACAATTTTAGCGCAGTCTCAACTGAAAGGCCAATCTTTTTCTTACATACTAGTTAACATATATAAAAAAAACCTATGCGTTTCTGGTAAAGGGAAACATTTCGTTTTGAAGCAGCCCTCCTCCCCCCTCCCCTTTTTCTTCTTCCCCCCGAGCAACTGGCCGACGTGACGTCCGCCTAGTCAGGCCTTCGAGATGAGTGTGTGTACGCTAAATCTTGTATACAACATAACGAGAGTCTTTGCACTGTTCTTTGAACAAGTTAATATATTCTCACACAATTAATGATCCATTTACTGATTTCCTGATTATTATTCAATTAAGTTGCACGTAGGAGTTACGTTTTTTAAGATACTCCATGGAAGTGTAGATCTATACCGATATGATCAAATTTATTTAAAAAATAATGGTGAACTTTTCTCAGTTCAATTGCTCAAAGGCCTGCCAACAGGTAAAATAATACTACTATACTAGGATGGCATTTTACGAAAACATGAAGCTCAGATGCAACACTGTCGTTGTTTGGGCCTCTAGGTCTTAATAAGCCTCGCTAATATTGTAATTTATTAGTCTTCACTTGAATCCTGCCTCCCCTCGCAGAATAATACATGTATTAATAATTTCATACACCCGGCTGCCCTTTGTATAGAGACGTATTAAGAATTAGTGTCTGCGGTTATTTCTGCACGTCGAACCGGCAAACAACACGTCTTTTCCTGCCACTGTGTGGTTTAATGCAAACAAAGACTAGAGTCTATCAATTAAACATACGGAACGATTCTTGATTTGATCAATTTTTTCTAACAGTGTGCCTTTTACTAGATTAAACACGACACAAAAATTAACAAAGCCTACAAAACAAAGTGGACATGTCTTGCACTTAGAAGCGAGTAAAGGAACCTCCAAGTCTTCCGGCATATCGGTCCCACAAAAATGTGTTTTAAACTTACTGAACTCTGTAACATGTTTTAAACAAGATGAACCATCTTTTAAAGTGTCTATTTACCAATTAGCGCCTTTGATTCCATCTTTCGTAACACAACAGGATCAAACAAGAGGTCGTTTAGCTCCTACCACTTGAGCGAAAGTGCGCCTTCTCTCATCGGCTTTGATGCAGTGGTAGGACGTTTGCGAACGATAGGGGACTGCTTTCACGGTGGCGCAGGAAGAATCCGGTGCTTGGTTTCGTACAAAAATATATTGTTTCCGAATGAAAAATGAATGAACTTTACAATGGTACATTTTGAAAGATGTGAGATTGACAATTCCGAGTAAACAACAAAACACACAAAAAAGCTCACATTTTTTTCTATTTAAAATATTGTCCACTTTCACTTAGTTTACAATTAATCTAAAATAAAGGCATACCATAGGAAAATCAGTTCTTTAGACTTCAATATTAATTTGCAGTGGAAAAAGAAACAATACTGGAACAATATTAATCAATTCTAACGAGCGTCAAAAAATGACAGCACCTTAAAAGTTATCGGTATAGTCGGAATTTTGTTTTCCCGCAAATCAATGATTGCTGACTTTTTAAAATCTATAAATTAGGCTATGATCGCATGATAACTCTTTTTGGGAAATAGTTTTACTCCATATAAAAGATGAAAAGACCATATTTTAAATGGTACCAAAAACTGAAGATTAAAAAAAAGAGACTTAATGAGTTATTGGCGCGGTAAAGATGCCGGTTATTTTTTCTAACACAGCATAGATCTAGTCAAGCAAGCTGGCTCAGCAGCTTGGAGTACCTAATCATAGCATCATTTTCTTTCTCTTAGATCACTGGATGAATTTGTCAGTTGTCCGGACGAACACTGTGGTCCTTGGAAGGCCCTCCATGTGTTAATAGTCTGTATTTAACTTTAAGCGGAGTTTCGCTCCCAGCCACGTTATTTTCCTGGTAACAAAATGAAGGCAACAGTGCTGCTGTTCTATGGGGATTTTTAATATATATTTGTTCTTTTTTTCTTTTTTTCGGGTGGGGGGAGGGGGGGGGGTTCAATGTTTGTGTTTTTACGCCCCCATCGACACAGTCTGGATCATTTCGGAAGCAGGCTTCCGACTCTACCTGCCAAGGTCAACCCGGGCTGAAAGGGATACAGATCCCAGTAGAAAGACATAGATCCTTGATAAAATAATGTCTCCATACTCGGGAATCGAACTCGAGTCTCCTGTGTGCGACAGCTAAGCGCCTAACCGCTACACCACATACGTCGGCAGTGCTAACTGTAATAGAAGCGTAATGTCCGTCTTGTTCACGCAGCAATGGCATAGCATGAACGCCTCGATCTTGAATTATAGTACAGGCTACATTCAGACGGTTCAGTTCAAGAATCTATGCCCCAAGTTTCTAAATTCGACTTTTTTGTTGTTGTTGCTTTCTCTTGGCTGCAGATCTTTCTCCGTCTCATATCTTTTTGATCTGAGGATCAGACTGTAAATAACTTATCCGATCCTCACACTGAAAAGATACGTGACGAAGAAAGATCTGCAGCCACGGAAAAAAAAGAAAAAAAAGTTGGTTTTAGAAAAAATGGCGTATGGTGAGTTTCTTGAACTGAACCGTCGATACGAGCGTTCAGATTGTTGTGCCCGAACGTCAGTCAGTCTGATCGTAATAAACTGGAAAGATCTCCTTAGCTTCTGATAGCTGCCAAACTCCCCCCCCCCCTTTCCTTCCCCACAGCTCAATTCTGTTTTCTTAAAATGTGCTGGAAGGCTTTCGATTGCACTTAGCCTAAGAACTTCGTTTGAAAAAAAAAACAACACTTGTAAAGTTCTCAGCCTACCAAACCGAACTCGAATTCAAACAATGTACTCCTAAATGAAACGCGAGCGAGGAGGAGAAAATTGTCTCTTGGTTGATGTTTAATATGCAGACCCGTGCGCCTTGTCTGTGACTCCAGTGGTGTCTTGCAGGGTACTATTTCGAAGACCCAAAGCCTAACGGAGAGAAAGGAAATGTCTATACTTACATTACATTATTAACAATCTTACGAGTCAAGTTCGCCGCTCTTTTGCTACATTGTGAAGAGTTTAAAAACAGATGCAATCCAAATGAGAGAGCGTTTAAAAATAAACCACACTATGGAGTCGGGGAATGACCAGAGCAATAAATAAACAGAGTTCCTAAAGCTCATTAATTCATTCGGAAATGTTAATTTATGTATATTTTCTAAAAAATGTGAAATGATGCCCTATATAGTCTTTCACCAGGAATTTAATTATACCTTGGGAAATTTCTTATGTCCTTAGGTGAACGTTCCAAAAAATCGAAGAACTCACTGCAAGAACTGTAACAAACATACAGAACACAGAGTGTCCCAGTACAAACGGGGCAAAGCAAGGAAAGTCGCAGATGGTGAGAATATTGGAGATTTGAGCTGCATTTGCCCGAGAAAAAAAACCTCAAACCAATTCACATTTCGTTAATTGTACAGACATATTGTTTTATGCACAAGATCAGAAATGTCACTCCCCAAAAAGTGCCCTCCGCATTTTGTGAGCAACATAATACAGTCCAGCCCGCACATTGTAAACACGCACATGGCGAAGATATTATTTTTAGGTCTCGATTTTATTTTATACATATTTTGTGATATTCTTTTTGTTCTAAACAGGTATATAGCGAGGTTCGTACTTTGGGAAAGTTTTCCACGCACGTCCTTGTTATTTTCCTATGTGCGTACTACTAGTACTAGACTGTAGATCACAGATCTCTGTATCTGTGCTGCTGAAGATGTTTTGTTCCTCTTCTATGATTGATGCTCTTAAAAAAACAGTTTGTTCGAAAATTGTGAATGGAGAAAAGGGACGAAGGGGAGGGGGGTGTTTGTTTTCATTCGTTTGACAATTCTCATGTTTTTGTTTTAGTTAGTTAGTTAGTTATTTAGTTAGTTAGTTAGTTAGTTAGTTATTTAGTTAGTTAGTTAGTTATTTAGTTAGTTAGTTAGTTAGTTAGTTAGTTAGTTAGTTAGTTAGTTAGTTAGTTAATTAGTTGGCTGGTTTGTTTATTACCCCGCTTGTTTTTTTAAACAAATATATTGTGCAAAAAAGATGAATAGCCAGTATTATATTATAGACTTTTTCACTTTCAACCAGGAACACGAAATTACGACAGAAAGCAGAGTGGGTTCAAAGGCCAAACAAGACCTAAGTTGAGGAGAAAGGTAATGTATGTCTTTCAGATTATCGTGAAGTTTCACTTCTTTACGTCATGTTATCCCAAGCAACGTTGGACATGTCTCATACTGTCTTTGTGAGGTGACTCTGCTTATTTTGATCATTTCTTAAAGTCTCATACCTTTAATTTCCCCAGTGGGGTAGGAGGAGGGATTCTATTCGCCATTTTCGGCAACTGCAAGGATGACCATCAATCAGTCTGTTTATTCAAGTAAAAGACAACTCACAAACATTATTATGTTACATACCACGACACAAATTTACCCACAATCGTATTGATCTAGTGGTGTCGATTATCACGTGTTTAGTTCCAGACTCGTGATAGTGAGTTTGGGGTATATAGGGACTCGAGGCTCAGTTCGGTCCGACGTTGTAGGGAAAGACACTTTAGCCTACACGAATTTTCCTTAGGTTTGGTGCTATGGGAGATAAACATTAATTCGGAGGTGCCTTTTCTTCAATATCCTTACAGTGTTACAAAAGACGTTAAACCACCGCATTTTTTCACAATGATCGACTCACATTCGCACACTCACACACCACACAAACTACTAAATTTCGAGGGGTAAGTCGTAACCTTACAACACGTTGATCTTCGTCTAGATCTATATTGTGATCCAGAAAAAAAATCTAAAGGTTAATTTGAGTGCCCCTTATTGGTTCTACTGGATTATTTTTCAGGCGAAAACTACCAAGAAGGTCGTCCTGAAGCTAGAGTGCCGTGAGTGCAACGTGAAAAAACAGCTGTCTATAAAAAGATGCAAGCAGCTTCAGCTGGGCGGAGATCGTAAAAGAAAGGTGAGTTTCTCATAACAATATTATGTTGCCCTGTTTGGTAGAAAGGAGAGTCTCGAAAAGGGATGTTAGGTTTTCGGCACTTTTCAGCCTTTTGGAACCTCGTTATTCTTATATTGCTTTTATGAGGGACTGAATATGATAATTTACAAGACTGAAAATACGAGCGCAAACTGTACAATGGTTGTCTATTTTTAACAGGCCTTATGACTTTCAGTGAAGTGCATACTTTTAGACAATTGAACATCTATATGGTCCAAGATGTCAAAAGTATCGGTGTACACAAGCTAAGTCTCACACAGACAGGCATACGAAACGAACTGTTCTCAGACTGTTCTGGGGGACAGCTAGTCTCGAATTTAGGACAGTAGCCTATTGTGCAACGTGCCAGTCTGCAATTCGAATCCGAATGCGGCCCGAAGGATCCGAAAAAAATAATTGTTCCAAGGATTATTCCAGTCAACCCAGAGCTTAGCTAGGCTGTCAAGTCGACGACTTTCTAAATGACCAATTCAGAGTCCACAAGGCTGTTAAACGTTTACGCAAAGAAGCAACAATAACTACGACAACAACAGTAACAGCAATAACAACATCAGCAACAACAACAGCAGCAGCAGCAAAAGCAGCAGCAGCAGCAACAACAACAACAATAACAACAACAACAACAACAACAGCAACAACAACAACAACAACAACGACAGCGGTAAGCCATTACCATTATGTGTATACCCACGAGACTTTATTATAGCTTACCTAACCGCAGTGCTTTTTGATGTACGCGGACGTGTGTTGTGGACACCCCCCTCCCCTACTTCTATTTCATCTTTATGGTGCTTCAGTCTGCTGTCTGGCTTGTTTTTGGTATGGAATTGTCATAAGTTTACTTAGTGTTTTCCTTTAACTTCAAACACAATACTGTTATGTTAATGTTGATCGTGCCACTCTGTTGGAGTCGAATGTTGTATGTTGTGTCGTGTAGGCCCTACGTCTTTCTACACTGATATTAATGTTAACTGCTGGGATTTCGTGTTAACTGTTGTGATTTCGATTATTAAAAAAACACCAGTGCTCAAATGTAGAATATTTGAACTACGAGGACTTTGCGTTTTTATAAATATTTTTATTCATTTATTCATTTATTCATTTATTCATTTATTCATTTATTCATTTATTTATTTATTCATTTATTTGTTCATTTATTTATTTCACGAAATAAAATGTTTAGCAGTAGTTGGTTATGAAGTAAAAATATCAAGAGATTTGATTTTCATGCTTTTTTTCTTTTTTTTTTTTCCCCAGGGCGAGATGCTTGTATTTTAATGGCTTTGCGACTACCATCGGAATACATTTTTTAATAGCTTGTGATTGGTCTGAAATAAAAAAAAATGTTCATATATTATATTATGCTTTGCGTTTTAATTAACGGTAGCTTCTAAAATGGCTCAGCAATTTCAAGAAGATAGGATTTTAAAGCCCATGACGTATGACGCTGTTTAGAGTCTTGTCCTCCAATGCTGTAAAATGTACACGTTAATTTTGATTTGTTGAATATTGTGTCTGAGTTGCTGCTGCTGTTTTAAAAGAAGGCGTCTCGTAATTCTGTGGTTGGCGAGGCCAGGTTTTTCGGGATTTTTACATTTTCGGTCGATCATTGAAGTGCCTCGGGTTCCGCTACTTACCGCAGACAGTAATAACTTGTTAGCACACATGTTTAGAGATGTCAGTCTTTTCCCTGAATTCTTTCGTATTAACCATGAACATTATAACAAATGTTACTTGCCACGTCCTTCTAAACGTTATGAAGTTTTTGTAGCATAGAAGTAGGGCAGTAAAAACTAACAACGCCACCACTCAGAAATGGCCTCCATGTGATTTTTCGGCATACCTTTGTGGAACCCTAATGACGACTTGTTTCCAAATTTTGGTCACTCTATACCAAGATTTAGAAATACGGGTTGTGTCCTGCCCCTCAAGACAGCCTGAGGGGGTCTAGTGTAGGCACCAAATGAAGAAAAATAAACTAACACCAACATTAATTCTGCACAGCGCTCTCAACAAGTTGGTTATTGTCATCACCAACATCATCATCATAATTTTCATCATCTTCATCATGGTCATCATCATCAAGCACATGTCCCAACATATTTCCTATTTGTGGGTTGTTGGTTTTTGTTGTTGTTGGTTGGTTTGTTTGTTTAATCTGCAAATTTTCGGCAGCGAGTAGGAACACGGAAAACACAAAAAAGAAACCTATGCTTTATGGGGTTGTTCAATTTATGTGTGTGTGTGTGGGGGGGGGGGGGGGGTAGAATAAGAAAGGGGTTAAGTACCATGTATCAACCAACTACACCTGCTTTAAACAAATTAAAAGTCAGAGGAGTAGGCCTACAGTGGCGTTTGGTGGGGTAGGGCTTGCAATTTCAGCCCCACTTGGTCTCCTTTACCAAAAAGCTACTTTTGCTAATTACAATTTTACCCCCCCCACCTAAAAAAAAGTTACCAAATCTAAAAAGGGACAAAACATTATTCTGGAACAGAAATGTCACACCACATAGACACCAAACGTACTCGAGGTATAACTCGAAAAGCGATCTGATTGGTCTAGGTTTCTACTACTATTTATTACGATTTTAGCTCTATCCTTTCAGGAGCTCTTTCTGTTGGGGAGACTGAATATGACTTGGGTATTGACCGTGCATGGCTCAAGACTGTGACAAAGAGACTGGTGGTTCTATATTAAGCTTGAATTCACCCACTGTGTGGCGTAAGCCCAGGCATCACTTGACACTCGGCTCATAATTTGCACACTCTCGCGGCTCCAGACCTAAAGATGGACTGAGCACCCCCTCCCACCCCATCCCGTTTTTTCAGGGATTCTCTGTGTATTCTTTAATCAAGCCGTGTGCAACACATATATGAAATTTTGGGTGGGTTAACAATCACTGTTGTCTCGAGTAGTGCATACACCTGTGTTCTATGTGTGGAAGTAGGAAAAACAATGGAACAGGCATCCTTGTATTGGATCAGTGAGTTGAAGTAGTTTAAAACTGGAATCTAATATTGTGTCTTCAAGGTTGAAATGGCTCCTGTAGAATATTTATTGGAAACTCGCTTTAGTTCTTTAACGATCGCATAAAGATACAGTCACTGTCAAGAGACCAGGATCACATCATCCAGCAGAATTTACGCATTCTGGTGGGGGATGGAAAGCACCCCCCCCCCCCACATCCCCCAAGATAATATTTGTATTTTAATCAAAAACGGTTCATCATGAAGGATGCATAGTTGAGCTAAAAAGTCACCGGCAAATTCACTCAACATAAAAATCGCAGGGCCCAAATCATGTGCATTATAAAGACGTATAGGTTAGCCCATTCTTTTAGTTTCAAACATGGTGTTGTCACTTATAAGTCGTTTTCCTTTTAGCTTGTTTATTATACGTATTTGACTGTCTTTCTTTCTCGTCAGTATGCATTCATTATATTCTGAGCGACTCATGTTTGGTCACTACAAACCCCACTCTCTCTTCAACCCACCCGACGCCACTGAGAGCACTTGGTGCGCATGGCTGTAAAAGTCTTAAACATGAAGTGAAACTACAAGAAGTAAAGTAGGTTTGAACAGAAGCAAAAAACAAACAAACAAACAAACAAACACACACACAATTTCGTAAAGAATTGTTAACACCCAAAATAAAAAAGGGTATCATTTGAAACATTGAAGCTCCAAGTTGCACTGTTCTGAAAGATAAAGATACTTCCAAGGGCATTTCAGAGAATAAATATTTCGCAAATATAGACCATTGCAAAATGTACTTGTGTGCTGGTATAAATTGTTTAACACCACATCAGATTGCTTGAGAGCACCCCGGTGATATAAGAATTAGACAGTTCTTTTAAACAATTAATTCCTCAAGACGTTCTAGGACGGACATAAAAAAAAAAAAATCAACGAACATATCAGCTGTGGGGTGTTGATAATGTACCAGCTGTCCTGTGAAGATGGGTCGGTAACTGCGGCTCGACTTGTTTAACTGACCTGTCTCATTGAGAGCCAGCAATAATGATTTCTTTTCTCGCTGCCTTAAACGCAAGTTCAGATTGTCTTTCAGCACAGAGTACAGTTTTTGAACGATTATAACCGTGACACAAAAAGATGCGGGTGTCTCCCCCCCC
>NW_004797330.1:1958229-2018195 GCF_000002075.1 Aplysia californica | reverse complement strand
TAAGGAAAAACCTGTCTACTAAAAGCATGATATATACGACATTTAAATATATCAACTTACCACTACGGTGCAGGATACCACTGAGACAGGTAGTCAATAAAATTATTGAATGCACTTTTCGGGTCTTTTCCGTGCAGCTCTCGCCACATGAATTCGTGTAAGTGCGGGGCAAGCATGGAGTTGTATACTCTTTGCATGCACTTAAACGACCGTCTTTTCAAGTTTTTCCAGTATCCTTGAACCCTGTTCGTGCATGCACCTGTCACTGGGTCTACGAAATTGTGTTCATGGATGACGGTCAAATGCATATATGGGGGGTTCACAGGAATATTAACTATATTAGTGTACGCAGCAAAGCCATCACTGTGGATTGTAGTGCTGGGTGCAATACGGTTCTGTATAATATTTAAAAGAGTTGCTACTGTTCTATCTGGAACAATTTCTAAAAATCCTTTGTTGGTTGCCCTATCCATCCCGCCAAAAACCCACCTCTGTTCTACTACCCTCCCTACCTTGTTTTTTCTCCTGGCTACTAAACTTTCATCTATTTCTACTACATGACCTGGACCACCTATCTGATAATTGTTTTCTACTAGCCACCTCGAACAAACATCTCTAAAATAAAAGCAAACCACTGAACAACAGTTTTTTCCGAAAGTCCAGTGAGTAGTGTCGTATGATTGACGGGTTCTTTGAAGCTCCAGGAAAATAACAACTCAACAATGTTTCTGTAAGACAACTGGCTGTTTTCCCAAAACGTGTCTGTACACAAAAATACTTTATGTCCTTTATGGGAAGGGCAACGAAAACAACGTTCTTCTCCTCTGCCTGTCTTCACTAAAGTAAAGTCATAAACTTTCCACACTGAACATCAGGGCATTCTGGAGGCGTTGAACGTACTAATAAATTTCTTTGTAGAAATTCTAAAGCTTTTTCCTCACTGGAAGCATTCTCATACAAAATATTGTAGCCATGAAAAAAACCACATCACATAATCTATTTTAAACTCACATTTCCACAGAAAATCAGAGAAAATCACATAAAAAAGAAATTCACATCCAAGAATAGATGAAAAGATGAAATACACCTTATTTAACACAACTGAACGTAGTGAAAGACTGATGAAAACTGATGAAAGCAGCGTGATAAGTATGGCCGAAAGGCGCGAAAAACTTTGTGGAATAATTGCCAAATGCATACTTACATTTTCTGTAACATCTACTTACCTGGAATTAGAAGTGTCGTAACATCTATACTATGGAGTTTGTAGTCACATTTTCTCCTTCACACTTTTAATAATTTACACATAAAATACCAAAAAATCTGGCCAACTCTAGCCCTCGAGCCAATAACTGTCTCCCGATCTTGACACGCCCCCCTCGGTATCCAATATGGCCGCCACGTGAACAAAAGAGACGGGACCGCACTGGGTAAGTAGTATCCAGAGGAGGATAGTAGAGGGTTAGGTCAGGGTTAGGTCTCTTCTCTATTGTATTTGTTGGGGTGGTCGCTCGTTACAGAGGTCTTTTTGCTTGTTGTGCTGTGACAGCAGAGACAAAGAGTAGCAAGTGCCAAAAGTTGAAGGCTGAAGATGTTGCATGAGAAGTTTAAAAGTCAACCCAGGGTGTCCAGCAAATTCGCAAAGCCGTAAAAAAGTTGTAAATTCGGCACCCTGGTCGTAAAGGTCATAAATGGTAGTAAATTTGCCTTGAAGGTAGTAAAAATTTGGTAAGCGGTCGTAAATTAGCCTGCATACTGAGTGATGAAGCCAGCAAGACTTTTCAGTCAACCCTAGTTAGCCGCAGTACATGACTCCGTTTTTGCTGGTCGCGATTGTGATATAATATTCCTTCACCTTTTCCCCGTCCGAGAGTACGTTTCACGCGAAAAGCCGACTATGACGGCAAGTGGAAGTGTATGTGACACCGAGGCTCGATCGGGAAAATCAAGATCTTCTTTCACTTTCGTTACCACCCTGAAATTTGGCGAAGATAAACTGATAACACAACATTTCTAATATGCAGGCTGTATAGTATAAACGCTGTGTCGCCGTGCGAATAAAATTTAATAACTACTCGGACTCTTCGCCGTGTCACTTGTGTGTGTGTGTGGGGGGGGGGGGGGGGGGGGGGTGAAAAAAAAATACAACGTGACAGGTCAGTGTGAGGTCAGTGAACCTTCGCGCGAGGCACTACAAGGTATGGCATCGGTGAGCACGGGCGTTTGTTGGGGTCGCCAAAGTTCATTAAAAGTCTGGGCGTTGCGAAGTATAGGACTACGGAGTAGGGCAGGGATTATTGATTTGTTTAAAGAGATACACTCAGGGGAGGGGGGGGGAAGCGGCTGAAGGCAACACCAGAGGACAAAAACTGTAAGCAAATTTAAGAATTTTGATTAGATTTAGAGCCCTCTGCAAAGCACGCGTTGGTGCAGGCCTTGTGTGGAATCGGGATCCTTCATACCTTGTAAGCCGTGTTATTGAAATAAAGTGTTCGCATTTCATTTGTTGGGTGATAGTAAATTAGAACAATATTGTAGCTTTCTGTTCAAGACTGGCAGTTTTTCAGTGTCACTGCCTCTTGCCTTCTCACACTGAATAGGTTTACTCAAGTCATTACGTGTGTGTGTGTGTTGTTGTTGTGTAACATGGCCCTGGAAAATGGAGAAGCCGGTTTGGCAGTCACCCTGTGTGTACACATAAGGTATGAATCTACCCCCCCCCCCTCCCACTACCACCAGGGCAGTGCTACTGACTGAAACGTCTTTAGGCCATTCCCAAAGGGAGGATATTAACATGTTCTTATGCACAGTAGAATTGTAAATATGGGCTGATTTATCAATGTCATGCTCATATTGTGCTGGACCAGCATAGGGGGAACTGCTGCCTTTTCTGTCCTCTTCTTTACTATCGTCATTTTCCACTACTTCTTTTTTATGTTTGTCACGCTTGTGAACTACTATTTCCGGGGTGCCTTGATAGTGGAGGCTTGATTCCCCGTTAGGACTTCTCTGTTGACATCCACCCCTTGTCGCTCATATATCACCTATGCAGTTGCGAGCGCCGTAAAAACCTTACTTCTTTCCTATCAAACATCTATCGTCCTTATCTCCCCTCCTTTTTTAAAATGTTTGTTACTCTCTTGTAACACCTCTAATCTTCTGGCACTCATATGACCTTATGCAGTTGCGAGCGCCAAAAAACCTCTACTAAAACAAAAACCTTACTAAAACTAAATCTAGCTGCGAGCAAGCTTGCGATCGTCTGTCTATCCTCCATTTTGTCCACTGGACTTTGTTGTGTGTTCTTTTCGTTCAATATGTTATGTAATAATGATATATGTTATTGACCATTGATTGCGCAAATTAACCCCTTTTTTTGAGCTGGTGTTGGGCTTGATTTGCTGGGTAGTAAATTTTTTTCCAGGTGGTAAATTTTTTCAGTAAATATTGCTGGACACCCTGCAACCACTACTAGATCTAGACTAGCACTTAAGGAAAAACCTGTCTACTAAAAGCATGATATATATATCATGGATATAATATGGTCGCTTTTCAGGACACACGGGCTAACCAAGATTTGGAGGGTTTCCAGAAATCTTGACCCACACCAAAAGTGGGCATTGCCCTACCTCTAGAAGTTTGGTTTCATTGGTGTGTATTTGTTCGGTTATATAGAGAAAACTCTCCTTGTCTTTTACTTTTAAAGAAATTGAACAAGGGGCAAAAAACTTTACCTTCAATTTACTTAAAACAGCATTTTTTGGGATAGCCCCCTTGTGCTTAAAAGTGACCATATATATATTCATAGCAAGAAAATAAATTGGTCAAACTGCTTTGAAGTAGATTTTATTCGATTTTTATGATTGATGTGCTTGTCTAAAGTTTTTCTTTAATGGACAGATAGAATTAGAATCGTAGCATTTGAAAATTCATCTGAGACTCACATTAAAAAGTTGGTTAAATCCACAGAATGCCTCTAATCCTAAATTATCCAGCAAAGCACAATCAGTGATTGAAATTTCTTGTAATTTTATAGTGCCTGTGGTGCCAGGCAGGATGAAGCAGCCAGCCTCATAAAATGACCTTACAATAGTGTTGATCTGTTTGAGTCACATAGTAAAAAAGATTGCACTTTATATAAAGCACACATGGTATATAACCATGGTCATGGTGCTTTCAGTGGCATTTTACTCGATCCCCTGGCTGACAGTAACACAAAGTTCATGTAACAAGACATGCAGTCTGTTGGCCTGATATATAGTGTAGTATAAGTTTAACTTTTTTGTACACTTGGGTGAATTGACAATGACTACAGTCAAACCTGCCTTAACGGAAACCTGTATAAAACGGAAACCTGTCTTAACGGAATCTCCCCGCTGCCCCCTTGAAATATTCCTCTTTAATCACCTGTATAAAACAGAAACGTGTCCAATGCGGAAACGGAAAGAAAAATCCGCTCCCTTCCGAGGGTTTCACCTGTCTAAGACGGAAAATGCTTTGCCTGCTCAGACCTGGTTTGAAACAAAACTCGCAAGTTTGGTTCCGCCGGCTCTAAACTTTTACGCTATGGCCATGCCGCTGGGTGAAGAAGAGGAGTAGGGGTGCAATTTGGGGGTAGATGTTACCCCACCATGTGAGCCCTGAGTAATGCAGATGGTCAGTGTAGTGTGGGTGTGAAATCTCACGACTTCTCGTGAGAGTGCTCGAGTAGCGAGCTACTGCGGAAACTTTCCTGGGTAGCCAGAAGCCAGAGGTGTGAAATTAGATTGACCAATGCCGGCCGCCCGGATCGTACGGCCAGCCGAGAAAAGAGTTCCTCGAATCGTTGTTACAATGATGGCAGTGAGGGGTGGCATTGGTGGGTGGGGCTGAGGGTGGAATCAAAGGAGATGTTCAAACGTTTCTGTTTTTAATTGGTCAAAGAGTGGTCCTATGAAAAGTAAGCTTTGGTGGCAATTGGATAAGTAAGACTGACGCGTGTCATTATCAGACAGGAGAGGTGTGAAGTTTTGACCATTGCTTGCCGATCAGACAAACAATCCTTGATCCCACCGGCTGGGCCTTTGAACCACCCCTCCCCAACCTCCATCTTCCCCTAAATTCCCCTGTCTAAGACGGAATTTTTTTCTGGCCCCCTTGCGATTCTGTCTTACACAGGTTCGACTGTACATATATATATACAGTTGAAATGCATGGGATACACAAAAGAAATGAGTATCTGTACTGAATTTATTGTAAATTTTCCATTACAGAGATAAGATTCTCGTATTATATATATAGGTGTTTTAAAAATAGAAAAAAACAAAATCCTGCCAATCTCATGAGAATTTTCAAGTGTTAAGGTTAAATTAAGAAATGAAAAATCAGCATCAAGGTTTTATACTCTGTGGTACATGGTTTTAATCATGTATTGCATGTTTTCCATTCAGAACAAAAGTTGAAATTTAATGCTTTACAAAAATTAAAAAATCTAGTTGGTATCCTCTAAACGCTCTACCATTTCAGTGTATGGCAAACAGTAGTGTGGCTCCCCAAGCACAAATGGCGCCATGGCCCCACCCTTTGAAATGGAGAAGGGATTTTTTAAAAAGGGAATACGATTTTCCGAAATTTAACTAAATATCACAATATTTTCTTCAAACAAATCTTTTATTCAATTTTCATCCCTAAGTACGCCAGTCTTTAGTTAAGGTGTCTATAATTAGGCTATTTGGAGGAGGGTGGGTAGCCTGACAGTAAATTGAGTAAGGCCCTCGTAAAAGCCAGTTTATGTCTGGCCCTTTATTGTCAGTGTCTGTCAGTCCAGCTCAGGCCTAGGCTTTGTCAGAAAGTCTATCCCGGTCGCAAGGGTCCCCCCGCATCTTTCGTTCCCTTCGTCTGACGTCACAGAGGACCCTGAGCCCAGATTGGCGCTACCTGAACCAGTGTCTCTGCCTGAACCCATCTGGGTGTTCATTGTTTAGGTGTGAAGTCTGGTCAAAATAATTCAAAATGATCCTTAAACTATTTGATTCAATAAGTTGAAAACTGGGTTTTCTTTTTAAGAATAGCACAAAAACAATCTTTTATACTCCATCCTGACGTTTGACGGAAGACGCAAGAGATATCACCAAGAACATAAACTCAGCCAAAAATGCTACAACAGGTATTCCCATCACACTAAGAGATTGTACTGTTGGGCCAAAGGGCCAAGATAGATTTGGCGCCTGTATGGTAGGGAGGGGTTGGAGTGGTAGTTAGCCTGGAACTGTTTAAAAATAAGTTTGGCCGTCTGCTTTTGAGAAACCAGAACTACTAGTGAATCAGGGAATGGGGTCATTATGTGAAGACGCCCCGAGGGCAATAGTGCATGCGTGTTCTTGACTGTGAATGTGTGCTTTTCTTTTGATCTGTGGGATTGTTTTGGATGTGATTATGATGAAATGTGATTGTGCGCATCTTGAGCGCCGAACTTGGTTCTTTATCATCAGTTCTCTATATAAAAGATGGTACCGGCACTTATCTATTCTTCTCGCATGGAAGTAGGTGTCCCTGTATCAGTTTAAAATTAAACGAAGAGGCGTGTATAGTAAGTCTACAGTTTATAGGCCTGTAATAAGTTGCAATACTATTCGTTATTTATAAATTTGTTCTTGGTGCCACCGTCTCTGGAAGTGACGCCATGCCCCTGATGTCAAAGCATCATAAAAATAAACGTATGTGAATTGGATAGAATGAATGGTTACATGGACTGCAGATGGTTGTATTTTGTCTTTTTAATCTTTAGAAGGGCTATTTATAGGCCTAGTTATTTAGGGCTTTTAGTTTCGTCACAACTTCTCTTTCTTTGTTGGATTTTGTCACCTCTTGGCAAGGACAAATGTGTCCAGTCATTTGTGAACTCCAGTTTATAAAGGATGGTTCCATCTGGGCAGTGCTGCAGTGCTTGAGGATCGGTGACATTAGCATCATCTGCACCCTTTTTAGGCTTGATAGATTTGAGCGCACCAAAGCCTCTGTAGTTGGAGAAGAATGTGCAGTTTAAATACTAAAAATGGTTTAAGGTTTGTGCAAGCCACCTGTATATACTTAATGTAGTTAGATGGTGAGCGAATTTTCAGCGCCCTTAATTCTGTTTTCAATGGTTGCATGAACTGAATCCACTTTTATATATGTGTATTAACTTTTTCTGAATACTTTTACTCTGTGATTGTATCATGTGTCATGATGAAGTGTCTCAGGAACTGCACCATGGAGCTGTCACTATGGTTGCCAGTTTTTGGTCAATAGTGCAAGAAGTTCCCGACAAACCATTTTAATTTTAATGGGTATTATAATGAATTTGTCGGAGAGAGCCTTTACATTAAATGTTCTTGAGCCCCAAGATCAAACAGCATGTTTTGTGGTATCTAGGAAACTAAATATAGATCCAGCAAAATAAAACCAGTGTTTTTTTTTTTTTTTTAAAGAATTACAGGGTTTGCAGATTTCACTGTCGAGCTACAAGTGTAGCCTTTGCTTCACACACACTGATCAAAGCTTTTTCAATAGGATATTTCCCAGTTATACTTACATAGTACTCACACCTTCAGAATACATAAATTGTAATTAAGAGAGAAAGTTTTTATTCGTGAAATGCCAAATAGGTGATATTATTGCATTTTGTTTTAACCCAGAGTGTTAATGTGAAACTTGTAGATAAACTTATACTTTTGTCTTTCAGTCACAAATTTCACAATGAGTCTCACAGAGATAAGTGAGAACACTAGAACTGGGAGGGAGAGTGCACTGCTTGGAGACTATGAGACATCTATGGTGTACTACCAAGGAGTTATCCAACAGATCCACCGTCTGATGGGTACCATAAAAGACTCTGAAAGGAAAAGAATGTGGAGTCAGGTATTGTATTCTTTTCTGCAACTAGCATTGTACCTGCATTCTCCTGTTGATTTTGAGTTTCAAATGTATCCTTGTATTTCTCCTCAATATTGAGTTCACACTGATGAATTTGGTTGTACCCAAGTCACTTTAGATTTAATATGAGGGTGGGTATTTTTTTAAAAATTTGTTAGAACAGCATGGCTGTCACCTCCATCTAGTCAATTCCTGATAATGATGGTTCAGTAATATTAATATTTTCCCTGGGAGAGTGCTCCTTTGCCATTGACTTTCTCCAACGTGTATCCTTAAATGTACACGGACAGAAAGAATTTCACACAGCTACCATGGTTGACTGTGGAAATATCTCTCTCTCTCTCTCTCTCTCTCTCTCTCTCTCTCTCTCTCTCTCTCTCTCTCTCTCTCTCTCTCTTTCTCTCTCTCCCTCTCCTCTCCTCTCTCTCCCTCTCCCTCCACTCTCTTTCTCTGTCTGTGTCCCCTCTCTCATTCACTTTCTCTCTCTCCCTCCCCCCCTCCCTCCACTCTCTTTCTCTCTCTCTCATTCTCTCTCCAGTAAATTTGTTTTATAATCATCATTGTTGTATTACTCTAGTTGTTTTGAATATATGCAGGCTTGGTGTGTATGCTTTTATAGTATGCAGTTTTTTTTTCTGGTTCTTTTACAGGAATCTTCCTGGACCTTATTTAAAGTTTTCTTGTATTAAGTGGAAAACAAAGTTCAGCTTCAGTGAAAACGTTTACACTTGATTATAAAATTTGCTTGTGTTGTTTCATGACTTGGGTAGATTTATCAATTAAAAATAAGATTCTTTTATTTTTAGTTGTAAAACTATCCACGAACAGGGGGTTAAAGATATATTTTATATTAGAATGTTTGCAATACTTTGAGAGGATGATGTACAATGCACACAATTTCATTGCCAGATTTGATCTAGATTTTGAATTGAGGTAGTGGGTGGTTGGCGGGTGCTGTGGTGTGGTTTTCTCCTTCTTTCCTATCAAACATCTATCGTCATTATCTCTCCTTCTTTTTTGTGTTACTCTCTTTTAACGTCTCTAATCTTCACACTTATATATCACCTTATTGTGTTGCAAGTCAAGTGCGGTAAAACTCTTACTAAAACATAAAACTGAATTGAGGTAATTTGGTAAGATTTTTATGGCTTCCCAATGCACTCACATGAACACTAATACTCAGTTGTGATGCCTTTCTGATCTCTAGTTGAAACAGGAGATTGTTCAAGAATACGAACAAGTAAAAGAGATTAACAGCACTTTGCAGTCCTTCAAGATGGAATCAGTACATGGAGCTAATGGTGCCTTTGGTGGCGGTCTTGAGAGAGGTTTTGGTAATCCTCCAGACTACCGCCATGAACAACCAACACGAGACCCTGATGTGTGGCCTCCCCCAACACCAGTTGAGCAGAGGTAGCTTTCACATGTTCCCTGTTATAAATCATTCTATGAAAACTAACATACCAGCACATGTTTTTCTTTTTTCTTATTTTTCTGCTTTCATGTAATTATTTTTAGATGTTGTTTGAGATGTGATCCTTTACATTTTTCAATGCCTCTTTTCTGTTATTTGGCACTGTAATGTTGATAATGCTGTTTACACATATGTAAAGCTGCTGTCTCGTCCCCTTTGTTCTTTGAACATCATTCATTCAGTCTCTTTCTTTCAACTGCCATCAGATCTCTTTCTATCTTTTTCTCTTTGTTCTCTGCATATGTGTGCTATAAATTTGCTTCCTCTTAAAAAAATCTACAACTTTTTGCGTTGCCAGACCATCTCCAAATGTTCGAGGTGTGCAAAGATCCAATCAGCAAAGAGCACCTCAAAATGGCAAAGGAAGTCGACCCTCACAGAACAGACCAGGGCCATCTCCCGTTCAAAAAGGAGGTGGTAGAGGGGCTGGTGCAGGTCGAGATGGAAGCGCTGGTCAGAAGCAGAAAAAAGAGCAGGTATAGTGGACCAAGGATGTCTTATTATGGTAGCAATATTGATGGAAGAAAGAGCTGAAGCAGTATATTTGTAAATGTTTTTCTCCTGCAACACATAATTCGAACAATTTAGTAGGTAGGCTGCTTTGATCCTGCCTTTCAGGGCTGAGTGGGACACATTGTTTCAATAGCAGTTGGAGGGATTTAATAAAATTACAACTGTTAAAGGGAATCAATCTCATCTCTTCTCTTTGCAACAGCAAAGAGCCTAACTACTACATATTTGATTTTTTTAAATAGTATCTTATGGGGGTAGCATTATTATTTACTTTGAGGGAAGGATGGGGGGGGGGGGGCACTTTATGACAAACTGGTGTATATTGGGTTCCATTATATATCAAACAGTTATTTCTGATGTGATTTAATTTCAAAATTAATGTGCATGCTACTTTATGAACGCATTTCAGCTTTTCCCTTTTACTACTGTTTAGTTTAGTTTTAATGAAATCTTACTGCATGTAGATGACACTTCAATTGTAATTCTGTCAAGTAGTTAGAAGACTAAGCATAAAATGTCAGCAGTAGAGAAAGTTCACTGGTTACCTCAAGACCGGGCTAGTGACTGATGTCAATGGGTTTCAAAGTGATTTCTCTTTTCTAGGTGTAAGTTGTGTACATTTTTCAATACAATGTCAGTTATTCATGTAATGGGACTACCCAATTTTCTATTCATCTCTGATTAGACACCTTTGACCATTCCTCTTTTGGGATGGCCAAGTTTGATGTGACGTCACAGATGCATACATTCATTGGTGCAACTGGTGCTCTTGCATCAAGTATTGTGCTTTGCTTTTTGTACACATATGACGTATGTGGAAAGAGTAGTAATTCTTTTAGTTATGACCATCTTCACCCTACTTTTCAGACAGCTCTCTTACAACCCAAAATAAGAGGTCTTTTTGACATATTGTTATTTGTTATTTCACAATGCTTTCATTTCAGTCTGATGAGAAAAAATATGAGGCTCAGGGACATGAAAAGGATTTGGTTGAGTACCTTGAAAGAGATATTGTGCAGAAAAATCCTAATGTGAGATGGTGAGTAATAGAAATCTAGCCAGCAGATTTATATTTATTGTTCTTGGTGGGGAGGGGCTTTGCCTTTTATTTATTTGGCAGGTTTTTTTCCTATGTACTGAAATTGTGTTTTGTTTATTTCTTTTAGATTTTTTTTTCTTCTGAGAAATCTTAATTTATATAATATTCTCAAATGCCCATATTGACTCTCTTAACACTTAATCCCCTGATTGGCTCAATACCATTCGTGCCATATTCTCCAGATCTGCTCAACTGCTGCTTGCCATGGTGATGCATGTGAAGGCGGAAAATATTTTGATAGTGATGTCCCCTGACTCAAAAGTGAACCAACAATGTCTACAAAGTTTCCATTCTGCTAGAACTGTTGTAATCATTATAACGAAATACAAAAGATAAACAAAACTTTTTGTGAAGCGAACCAACAAATTTCATCTTCAACTTCAAGTTGACAAAATGGTGATGGAGGGGCCTTCAATTTATGCTCCAGTTGTTTGTTGACAATGATAGTTCTAGATCAGTCTCTGATTTATTCTCTGAGTAAGATTCTGATGATGTTTTTGTTTTGTTCGATAATGACTTTACAATAAAAGGGGATCTACAAAACTTAGACCCAAACATTTTTACTTGTGGCAGTGATTGATCTAACGGATTAGGAGGACTGGGGGAGCAACTGGCTTCTTTCATTTTAAAAATTCTTATTGATAGAATGGTGCTAGAGACCAAAATAATACCCAACAGGTCCTAGAAAGTGGGAAGATAATACCATCTTGCTATTTTTGTCCACATGGAATTCGTCAAAATTGACCTCAATACAGATATTGAACAATGATGAAACAAATCCACCTTATAATTCCAACATTATGACTAGGAACAGACTTGATGGGACCTTTTTTCCTTTCTTTAGCAACACAAGTAGACAAATGGTATAGGTTTTTTTTTCATTTTTGCAAAACCAAGTCTTTAACTGATTCCGTCCATTCGGCCGCTGACAGCGGCTCTGAGTTTTTCCGCTGCGTCCGTTCGACCGCTGTGAGCAGCTCAACAAAATCCGAAACAAATGTGCACTTTTTAACATAGTTCCGACTTTTTAAGTTGTCGACAGGAAGTAGAACTTGTAAACAAACCTGACCTCAATCTCTGAGCGCCAGTATCGATCGAAACTCCGCGAAATTCTTGCAAAAATCGTTGTTTGGTTGTCGCGATGTAGGCTAGATCTCAGGGTAAACAACACGGGGCCTGGTATAATAAAAAGGCCCTTCAAAGAAAGATATTCAACTAAATTTGTGAAATTCTTTCATAAATGTGTGCTAGGGTGATATTGCTACAATGTTGTGTTGATTCTTATGGTTTATAAGGACTTGTAGAGCTGAGAAAATGCGGTAAGTCGAAATTTTCGAGGAGCTGTTGCGCAATTTTTTTTTCTCATTCGTTTTTGTCTGAAGGAAAATGCAGTACAAACAGATTATAGGTAATTGTTATTGATATAAACTCATTCCTCTATTTATTCCCATCAGTTTGGTATATGACAATACCTATTAGAGTGACTTAGAGCTTCACAGTAATGCATTAAATAGATGCACCCCAGGTCTATAACTGAACAGGGAAAAATAATTCTGTCCAGAGCCTGAAAAAATCATGGACGGAATCAGTTAATATTATATTTTGTTTAAAGTTGAACTTCATTGAACAATATGGGTGTTTCAAAGTGATGTGGAAATTTGGCATCATCAGTGCCTTTCACCCCTGGCAGGGTATAAGCCACATACAAGCTCCTTCCATTTATCTCTGTCCTGTTCCATCCTTCTTAGCTCGTTCCAAGTGAGCTTCATCTCTCTCATGTCTCTTTCCACACATCTCCTCCATGTTTCCCGTGGCCTACCCCTGCCTCGTGCTCCCTGTGGGTTCCATTGCAGTGACTGTCTTGTGATGTTTCTGCTGGGCTTTCTGAAGGTGTGTCCCATCCATCGCCACTTTCTTAGTGCTATTTCTACTTCTATATCCTTTTGTCCTGTCTTTTCCCACAGCTCTTCATTTCTTGTTCTATCCTGCCACTTAATTCACTTAATTCTTAGGATGGGGCTCTCGTGGCCTAGAGGTTAAGGTGTTGGCCTCTCATTCAAAGGTCCCGGGTTCGAACCCGGGTAGTGACCGAAAAATTTTCTTCTCTAAAATTGTCTCCGTTCACCTCCTTTCCTGCTCTCTAGCAATGTTCTGTTGTCTGCTTTCATTTCCACTTTCTGCCCCCACCCCCTCACCTCCTTTGCCCCCTCCTCTGGGCTCCTGACTCTTTCTGCAGCCTTTCTACTGCTACTCCTTGGCTTCTTCTTACTGCTGTCTTTCTGCCACACCCCTGATCTTCTGGTAGGAAAGATCTGCACTTAGCCTTCTCGGACAAGGGCGAAAAATCTCGGAGGGCTCGTGTGCAAGTTGCGCACGTTAAAGATCCCTTGGTGGTATAAAATCGATAAGAGTAGGCTTCGGCCGCCACCCGGGCAAAATTCAAAATTTCCTACCAAACTCATATGACCTATGCAGTTGCGAGCGCCGTAAAACACTTTACAAAAACAAACAAACAATTCTTAGGATACTCCTCATACATCTGTTGATGAAAGTCTGGACTTTATTCAGCACTGTCTTTGTTGTCTTCCAAGTTTTGCAGCCATAGAGAAACACAGACTTGACATTGGAATCAAAGAGTCGAATCTTGGTGCACAGTGAGATGCTGCTTGCTTTCCAGACTTTTGATAATTGATTGAATGCTGACCTTGCCTTGGCGGTTCTTGCTTTTACATCTGCCTCAGTTCCACCTTTTCCATCGATGACACTTCCAAGGTAGGTAAATGAGTCCACTTCTTCTAGGGGAATGTCTTCCACTGTCACAGCAGGGCTTGACACTTTTCCTAGCTTCACTACTTTTGACTTGCCCGGGTGTATACGTAGGCCAACACTCCTTGATAGGCTGTTGAGTTTTTTTGTTTTTTCTTGCATCTGAGTATGTGTGTGAGAGAGCAGTACAAGGTCATCGGCGAAGTCCAAGTCGTCCAGCTGCTGCCAAGGGATTCACTGTATTCCATTGCGCTTGCCTCTCGTGGCTTCCTTCATGATGCAGTCAATTGCCAGTATGAAGAGAAAAGGTGAGAGCAAGCATCCTTGTCGCACTCCTGTCTGTACCTGGAATGGTTCAGAGAGTTGTCCTTCGTGGAAGACTTGGCAGTTTGTTCCATCATAGGTGGTCTTCACAAGCTTGACAATTTTTGCAGGTATTCCATAATGCCACATGAGTTTCCACAGAGTTCCCCTGTCCACGCTGTCAGATGCCTTTTCATAATCAATGAAGTTGACCACGAGTGGTGAATTCCATTCAAGTGATTGCTCAACAATGATGTGCAGGGTAGCGATCTGGTCCACACATGATCGGTTCTTGCGGAGTCCTGCCTGGTTTCCTCTGAGCTTCCCATCTGTTTCCAGCTTGATTCTCTCCTGGAGTATTCTGTTACAGACTTTCCCAGGTATGGACAGGAGTGTTATGCCTCTGTAGTTGTTACAATTGCTGAGGTCTCCTTTCTTTGGCAGCTTGATTAGGTGGCCTTCCTTCCTGTCTGATGGTATTTCCTCCTCTTGCCAAACCTTTTCGAATAGAGCATAGAGAATTTCGACTGATGTATCTTTATCTGCCTTAAGGGCTTCCAGTGATGTATGGTCGGGACCCGCTGCCTTGTGGGACTTCAGTGCTGTTATAGCTGCGGTTATTTCCTCTCTTGAAGGTGGTTCCGTAGCGATTGGGAGGTCTTTTCTGGCTGGAAGGATTTCTGGTTGGTTTTCTACAGGTGGTCGGCTCAAGGGTTGATCAAAGTGTTCTTTCCATCGGTTAAGTTGCCCCTCTGGGTTGAAGATAGTCTTTCCCTCTTTGTCTTTCACTGGTAGAGTGGGCTTGCTGAACCTCCCTGAAAGAGTCTTTGTTGTCTGGTGTACAATCTGCATCCGTCTGTTGCTGCTTTCTCTGCCTTTTTGGCCAGGCCATTCAGGTAAGTATTCTTGTCCTTCTTGATGGAATTCTTTACCTCCCGGTTTGCTTCGGTGTAGTCTTGTCGTGCAGCGAGTTTCTCAGTTCAGGTACGGCTGTTGTTGACTTGGGCCTTCAGCTCTCTTCTTCTTTTGATTTTGTCTAGAGAGTCCTGTGAAATCCATTCATTCCTGGTGTTGACTTTGGGTCGGTCCTCGGATGCTCTGGCAAGTTGCATTTACTGCCTCTTTTATATTGTCCCAGTGTTTGTTTACTTGACAGTCATCCAGATCTTGAAGGGCTTGAAATCTGTTCTTCAGTTCCAACTTGAATTCATTCTTCTTTACTCGGTAAATTTGGCATGAATTGCCTTAATTAAACTTAAATCTTTAATGAAGTTTTTGTTTGTATGGTGAGTCACTTTGGTGTGATTTTGGCGGAAAAACTCAGTGTTTTGGGTATTCATTAGTCATAAAATAACTTGGTAGATTAAGTGTTATCAGATCACAGTAATGCTTTTATATTTATTACCTTTAGTTCTATTAGGAGACCGTAGTCATTGGTAGTGTTTAATACAATGAATTCTGTTATCAGAGAGCAATAAAAATGTTTTGTTATTTCTTTGGGAACTTTTATGAGCAATTGCCAAAACGTGAGACTCTCTTGAGACTCAGTGGTGCAAAAAAAATTTTCTTACCAATTTGACTCTCTTTTCTGTCAGTCACAGATTGACATTTAGTGCTCATATTCCTAGAGTATCAGAGCAAGGAGATGTACGGTTTTGGAGATATGGGTCTATTGGTTTGGCAACCACTGTATTTCTTGTATGTAACAGTGATGACAAAACAGATAAGCAGCAAGGCAAATTATGGACTTTAAATTCCATTTGTTTAGTAAACAAAGACTTTGTACACTATGAACTCCATTCATAATGGTAATATGAATGACAAGCTTTGTAACAATGACGCAGTGCACAGAACATGTCATCATTGTTATGTACAAGAAAGGATACACATTGGACATTATCATTGACAACACATCACAATAGTGAAAGGCTGTATAAATACAGTTATCAAAGCCTCAGTACCAGAAAAACACATGTGTAAAACAATTTTTAAACTAATATGAGGCAAAAGCACAAAATCAATTGAGCTGACCTGTACATAACAGTGATGACAAACATGACTTGTACATAACAATGATGACACAATGTACAGGAAAAGACAAAAGTCTTGCCTCCAGAGAGAAAAGCGCACTTTAAGAATTAAAAAAAAACCAGGAGAGGTTTCTTTTGCTTTGAAACAGATATCAGGTCATATCAAAGACAGTGGACGATCACCATTATGTTGCTAATTATGACAAACAGTACTCTTCATAACAGTGATGACAAAACAAACTGGGAAAAGGTAAAATCATGCCTACAAAGAACAAATTTGCACCAAGAGATACACAGATCAATAAAGGCGTATTTTGCTTCTAAATGAATCTTGCATGTATGAAATATATGTTGAAAACTTATTGATATTAGCAATGATGACAAGTATTACTTGTACGTAACAATAATGACACAATGTATTGGAAAAAGGTATATCATACCAACAAAGAACAAATGTGTATTTTTGAGTTAGATAGATAAACAAGGACATGTTTGTTTATTTGTTTGAGAAAAGAGAGCACACATTACTTTAAAAATGTTTGCTCTTAGGACAATGTAATTTCTAGTACGTCAGTCAGTCTTGTACGGCTGCATGACGACACCCCAAACGTCATCACTGAGCACAAAAGCTAAATCTATAACCACAGAAATGATCCATCTCTCGAAGTTTGTTCACACATCACACTCTTGTTCCAGGAATCTAGTGTAAACACCGCAATTTCACAAAAATATTCAACAGAGTAGCCTAAAAACACGCAAAACAGCCCAGTACGTCACATTCAACGCAAAATTCTTGTGCGTCACCGGACGCTGAAGGCAATGACTACTTTCGTTTTTCTGTTTCCCCCGTTGCTTCCGTTGTTCTGGGGAAGCGGGTAAGGGGAAGTCACTCAAGAAAACAGTTATATCCGGGCACTGTTGATGACCCGTTCAAAACAAAAGTGGGCGAAATTCGGACTTCCGGCACGTCACAAATTGACGACAATAACGGCGAATGTTAAACAGCCGACCGAAATCGTAGATCTAGGAACCCGATGTTCCTTTCGCGCATCGCGGCTTTTGAAGTATTGAATAAACGACGATAGGCAAAAAGATTTAACCAGCTACGGTGATTCTACTAAAAAATAATGGTGTTTTCTGAAACACTTAGTCCGTGACGACACGACAGACGCACAAGTAATCGGAATTGTTCGTCTATTTGAAAACAAATAAACCGATTTCTTGAGCAAGTTAACCTTTCTCAATGACAAATAGCATAGGATCAAAGCACACGTAAAATAAACAGAGCCAAAAATTCTAAATTTTGGACATTCTTGGAAATTTGCATTGGTGTGCTCAAAATGACACTCCAGGAATCACAAAAAAACTAACATTTTTTGGCACAAAATTTACAAACTCAAGATTATAAAGCTGACATGGGTTCTGAAACTGCTAATGCAGGTTCTACATCCTATATTTGAGGTGTGTATACGTTTTGGAGAAATAAATACTAATGCATCACATTTTATGCACACTAATGTGAGATGTTTGTGTTTTTCCCCACGTTTTGGCAATGGTTCTTATACATTACTTGACATTTATTTGCTGCTTGTTCTTTGATCCACAGGGATGACATTGCTAGTCTAAAAGATGCAAAAAAGCTTCTGGAAGAGGCGGTTGTCCTGCCCCTTATTGTACCTGATGTCTTCCGAGGAATAAGGAGGCCATGGAAGGTGAGGCCTTATTTTTTAGATGCATGTCCTAATGTGTAAAAAATGTAATTTAAAAAAAAACCTTACAATTTAATGCATGTGCTAGTTTTTGTTAACCCTATCTGAACGTTGTGTTATACTATCGTATCCATACGATGTGGGGAACTCTATGCCTCCACTTTTCAAAAAGGAAATTTACTCATTGTTCCAATCTGTGCGCTTTGTATAGCAGTCTGTCAAAATGATTTTTTGAGAAACGCTGAAAGTTTCAAAGAGATCTTCGTACTAGAAGTATTCTAAAATGTGAAGAATACAACCCATGGGGTACAAAATGACCCCAGGCATACGGATAGGGTTATCCAGTCAAAACATACAATTTTGCTGGAAGGGTTATTTTTATTAGGATCTTTTTCAAACAGTAGTGTTAGTGACTGGACTGAAAGTCTTTTGCAATCTGTTAACACCCCCTGAGCTACTGGTGGTACTACTTTTTAAGAATTCTCGTGAGACTGAATGTTGAAGACTTTTTTTTTTTCAGCACTTTTTATCTGCATGTTAACATTACTTTCAGCTCATGATCCTGTAAGTCTAAGCAAACCTGTAATGTTTAGTTCCTTTTTTTTACTTTGCCTAGGATAGTTTTGAACATTAAAATCATAATACTATGGAGTCTACTTAAACTGAGTACAATTAACATGAAAACAGCGGTAAACGGAAAGAAAATAAAATTGGCAATTTTTTTCCTTCTATTTAAGTAGCCTTTCTAAACAAAAAAAGGCTTTACAAAAGAAAATCCGGCGGTCGCACAGATTTCGGTTTGTAGACTTCCCTGGAATTGTTTGGGTTTCCCTTTTTATGTTGAGCAGGTTGTTGGTGGGGTCTCTTTTTTTCCCTTCTCTTTCTGCACATTTCTGATTGTCACTTGGTACCAGATAAAATGTGACAGCTGTTATGTTGTCTCACAAATACAACAGCTTAAGTACTTTTCATGTTTGGAGAGTATAGATAACTTTCAGGTCTATATAGCTTCCATACAGTTACTCATAGTGTCACGGTTAATATGGTACCGGAATTTCCGTGTGTTTATTTTTTCTGCTGATGTTTGAAAATGTCACTAGTGATTCCTGTTTCTTTACTCTCCTTCCTTTACTTCTGTCAGCCTGTGTTCATTTTTGTCAGCTTGAAATGAGCATAATCGTGTCAGTGTGCATTTGTTTAACTAAAATCATTTTTTTTCTCTTTCACCGTTAGGGAGTGTTGATGGTGGGTCCCCCTGGAACCGGCAAAACGTTGTTGGCTAAAGCAGTAGCCACAGAATGTGGCACCACATTCTTCAATGTCTCGACCACAAGCCTCACGTCCAAATGGCATGGAGAGTCAGAAAGGCTTGTGAGGCTTTTGTTTGAAATGGTATGAGATGCTTGGTTTGTTTGTTTTATAACCTGTTGATTTTTTAGTGTAACTGGTGAATGTTCTGTTTTTAGGTAGTAGGCTATAGACCTGGGTTGATAACTTTAACAACCTAGATCAATAACACTAACAACCTGATAACAGACAGTATAGACTGATTTCAATTTGTAGATTTAAATATTTACAGCAGTTAACTATAGGTGTAGTAGACCTTGATACATTACGGTATACCGGAAAAGATATCACAGTAATTCATTGCTTCACCAACATCTCCTTTTTCCCAAATGGTGACTTAAGCACTGTCGGATCAGTGCAAAAAAAATAATTAAATAATTCCTGATGCGGATCTGAGGTAAAGGAAGCTCTCACAATAGGTGCAGAGATAAAGACTGAATTATTTAAGATTATGTTGGCGCTGCTGGCTTAAAAAAGTTTTGCTTTCTAATTATTTCGTCACTGTGTCTAAATTTATTTTCTCCTTTGCCAGCTTGGTACTACCTGCATGTCTTTGTTGGGTTTTTTTTTTTTGGGGGGGGGGGGGGGGGAAGGGTTGTGGGGAAAGGTATTAACTGGAAAAAAATGTGACTCTCATTTCAGGCACGATTCTATGCACCTAGCACAGTGTTCATAGATGAGATTGATTCCATATGCTCTAAGAGAGGATCTGGCTCAGAGCATGAGGCAAGCCGCAGGGTCAAATCCGAAATTCTTGTTCAAATGGACGGTAAGGACTTTCTGTGGCTTAGAAAAAGTCCCATTGAAATTCATTCTGATAGCCCAGCCAGTCATTCTGACAGCCTAACCTTATTTATGTGATATTTTTGCTGTATAATAAGAATAAATCAGTACAATAGTTGCATTTTCTATGCCATAGTTCTGTGCTTGGATCCCAAATTCACAAGCAAGAAATTACTGAGAAAAGATTCAAGTTTTGACGAGATCTATATTGTTTTCTATGAGAGTGTCATACTGTAATTTTTTTTCTTGGCACAAGTTGTCATTCATCTCCTCACATGAGCTAGAATTTTCTTTGGGGATAATAGGTTTTGCTTTGATTTTACAGAAATTTGATTCCACTAGTTACTCACCTGTTTAGCTGAAATAGTTTATTGCATGCAATTTGTGCTGCATGTCATGGAAGAGATTCCATTCTAAGAAAATGCGGTTAGTTGATTTGGCAGTTACTGTCTTTGGGCATCATCCAATAGCTGTCTGAGATGTGCAAAAATAACATATTTTCCCAAATTGCAGGAGTGAGCGGCGTTGCAAATGGGGATGACCCAACAAAAACTGTGATGGTGCTTGCAGCGACCAACTTCCCTTGGGACCTTGATGATGCTCTCCGGCGAAGATTGGAAAAAAGAATATACATTCCTTTACCTGATGGTGAGGGTCATATATTTTCATTATCATGCCCGGGCATGACTTCTTATGTCTGTGCAAAGTTATCAAGGACTTTTCTACTAAAAGTAATGTCTTCTTCTTTGTTTCATTGCTTCACCTCGGGGAACAGTATGTCGGAAAAAGTACCGATACAATGAATTGGTACCTAGCCCATTACATAAACTCTCGGGGAATAGGAATAAGATAAGATTGATCCATGAGGGAAATTTTAGGCGAATATTACAGAACATCAATCAACGTACAAAGATTTGTTGTTACCACTGAAATGCTCCACGCAACACATACAGCAATGCAAAACTGACTCGCAGGAGTGTGCGGGGTCCATGAATTCTGTCTGTCTGTCTGTCTGTCTGTCTGTCTGTCTGTCTGTCTGTCTGTCTGTCTCTCTCTCTCTCTCTCTCTCTCTCTCTCTCTCTCTATTTCACACACACACACACACTGTGTCTCTCTGTCAGTCACTCACTCTCTCACTCTCACTCTCACTCGCACACACACATGCTCGCGCGCACACAGTCTTCTGTTCTTCCGTCTGTCTCTTCCATGAACATCAAGCACATACCTGAAGATAAAGCACAATCACACTCGAAAACATAATTCTGTTTGCAGAGTCATAGATATTGTTCACTTTGATCTGACCGAGGAGAGGGCAAAGAAGTTTTTATCCCTCTGTTTTTGAAGGAGGCTGAAGGATATTATTACTTCTCGTAGATCTTGCATATGGTTAGCACACAGGATGTGTGTTATCATTTATTATTTATTAATATTTTTGTAGACAATGTCTTGAAATAGATGGGGACAACATCTTAGAGTCTAAAATTCACTTTTTTAAAAAGCTTTCTTGCAACAATATTATTCATTTTCATGCTGTCCGCTGTTGTTGCTGCAACAGGCCTCCAAATGATGCCAGAAGAAATTATACTTTCGAATATGGAGATGCAGAATCTTTTTAGGTGGTAATTTGAGTTTCAAACAACTTAAGTCTGTACAAAAAATGCATAAAGAAACTTATCTCACTGGAGACTTGGCCTTTTTCGGGTCTACATGCGCTGAAGACTGGCATTTTTGGGGGTATTTCAATATTTCAAACAACACTTTTCCCAAAGATATACAACCACCATTCTACACAAATAACAGATCTAAACATGCCCAATATGACACAAAAAACAGAAAGGCAATATCTTTTATAGTTTTTTAGAAATTGATTTTTTGAAAATGTGCTAAAATTTTTGCTTGCCTAAATTTTTTGACTTAATATGTTGTGCAAAAAAGCCCAACAAAAAGTTAATCTTGTGTGTGTCTTTTATTGTATTTTGTGTTTCAAAATGAATAAAAAGTCGAAACTCGTGAATAAGCAGGTAATCGATATGGTAATCCTTATATATTAGCTGTCTAATCCATTTCAGTGTGAAAAAAAAACCTGGGCTCTAGACAAAGCGGAATTTTGCATTTGAAAGCCTAGTCTAGGTCTGGAACATTCTGTATCAGAATCAGTGCATTGATGCTCAGTTACATTGAAATCAGGATCCCCATGCTCTAAAATATCATAATCAGAATTTTCTGAACTATCAAATTTGTCAAACACTTGAAAAATGTTTGCTTTTCGTGCTGCCAAGTGGGTGGTTGGCGGGTGCTCTGGTGTGGTTTGCTCCTTCTTTCCTATCAAACAACTCAGGTCCTGATCTCTCCTTCATTTTTGTGTTTGTTACTCTCTTGTAACACCTAATCTTCGGCACTTAAAAAACCTTATTGTGTTGCAAGTGTCGTAAAACTTTTACTAAAACTAAACATGCTGCCATCGTTCTGATAAAGTGTTGCCAGAACAGACACCAGTCAGAGAAACGCAAATAGGGCCTCAGTGTGACTAACTTTCTTTCCGTGTCGATAACCCAAAAAGTTTCGAGCCAATTCCGGTGAAACTTCACACGAATTGAAACAAAGGTCGGCTGCAGGGTAAGAGACGGTCCACACAGCGTTTGTGCGCATACTTTACGGAGGAGAAAGAGCAAAACTTGTGCTTACAGGAGGTGTGTGAACCGCCTCTCTGGAAAATATTGGTGCTCACAAATGCTGCGTGAAATGTCTCCTGTGAGTTAATTGCTTTGATTTTTTACCAAGGTTCTACATATGCTATTTAATTTATCAACAACAGTGAATCCAAGATACTTGTATGTTGGTACAATGTCCACCTGCTCTCTATTGATTGTTAATAGGAGGAGATTACACTTTTTAATTCTAAAGTGTATTTTAATTTCTTTAGTTTTAGAGAAATTCAGAATATATCAATTCGATTCATATTTGAAATAACCTCTGTTGTATAAAATACTGCGGGTATTTTTACTTAAACGCCAGGAGAGATATTCATCGCATCTTTTTGTGCATAATATCTAGGCTTTTTGGTATGTTTTTCTCCTTTAGCTGATGGCAGAAGGCAGCTGTTGGACATCAACTTGAAGGAAGTTGAAATGGGGGACGATGTGGATCTGACAAAGGTTGCTGATATGCTTGACGGTTATTCTGGTGCTGACATTACAAATGTCTGCAGGTAAGGTATTCAAATTAATAAAGTTTGCTTTGGTTATGAGCCCTCAAAACTCTCTGATTCTGTAGTATCTTTTAATGCTTCGCTGTGCCATACCCATGAGCTGTTCATGTCAGGGGTATTTTAAAAATATGTGGTAACGAGAATTTTGCCAATGGCAGGCTGGACACAGTTCACGACTGGCATGGTATTGAAAAGGTGAATTATGTATTTCCAAGAAGGTGGCATTGAAAAGTAGGATTGATTTCCAAAAGTAAAAATTCTAAATAGATAAAAAATGTGCGAGTTCTTTCTTGGGAAAAAAGTTTGCTTGACTTTTGTTTGAGAGCAATTGGGAATCTCCCAAAACTGTAAAAATGACAAAAATCTAGTATTTAGAGAGATTAAATGTACTTATGTATTGAGGGGTATTTTTAAAAGTAATTTTACTTGAAAAGATTTTTATTGTGGGGAAAAAAATATTTTTACAATTTAGAACTAGCATTGAAAAAAATATTGATTACTCAATTACAGAGCAATGGCAATTTGAGTATTTCCGTTTTACAAATAGAATCTACAGTATCAATATTCTAAAAAAGAGTCCTACATTTCTTTAGTAAACAAGATAAGGGGGCCCTCGTGGCCTAGAGGTTAAGGTGTTGGCCTCTCATTCAAAGGTTCCGGGTTTGAATCCGGGTAGCGACCGAAAAATTTTCCTCTCTAAAATTGTCTCCTTTAATCTCCTTTCCTGCTCTCTAGCAATGTTCTGTCGTCTGCTTTCGTCTCCTCTTTCTGCCCCCACCCCTTCACCTCCTTTGCCACCTCCTCTGGGCTCCTAACTCTTTCTGCAGCCTTTCTACTGCTACTCCTTGGCTCCTTCTTACTGCTGTCTTTCAGCCACACCCCTGATCTTCTGGTAGGAAAGATCTATGCCTAGCTTTCTCAGACAAAGGCGAAAAATCCCGGAGGGCCTGTGTGCAAGTTGCGCACGTTAAAGATCCCTTGGTGGTCTAAAATCGATAAGAGTAAGCTTTGGCCGCCACCTGGACAAAATTCAAAGTTTCCTACCAACTGAAAAAGTTTTAATGTGTCCCGCGCGCTCATACGACCTAATGCAGTTGCGAGCAAAAAAAATAATGATACACTTTGTTTTGTACAAGTACTGAGACTAAGACTGTTATCTGGGCTATCATTTGGGCATCGGGATAAAAGTCGCTTGAACTTCGAAATCGTGTTTCAAAACTGAATGAAAACTGAAGATTATCGGTGGAAACTCTTGACCCAGAAATCAACGTTAAATTATAACCTTTATCTTAAGACGGATGTGTGGATTGGAATAGAATCTAAGCTAAAATTATAGCTGGGCTCTCGAGCCGTCAGGGGCGGCTTATGGCAATAAAGTCACTTTAGCCGCGCTACAGCTCTGCGTAGTGTATGAGTTAACCTGTTGCATAATGCCATCGAAAAAAAGTTTAGTGTACTGTTTCTAACCACTGCTATTTGATTTGTTTTCTCAGAGATGCAGCCATGATGTCATTCCGCCGACGTATATCCGGGCTTCGTCCTGAGGAAATTAGGAACATACCGAAAAATGAACTGACATTGCCCACAGTCATGGAGGACTTTATAGAAGCCATTAAAAAAGTGAACAAGAGTGTTTCTTCTGATGATCTTGAAAAGTATAAAAAGTGGATGGAAGAGTTTGGTTCTGTTTGATTAACGACTGGAACTTAATATCATTTTGGACTTCAAATCTTTTGTTTCCTGGCTCTGATCATGAAGCTTCTCAGCAACACTATTTTTGGCGTAACTTATTTGGCATGTTGTATTGCGCAGATGTATGTTGTATTGATCCTGTTTTCTTTTGATCATAGAAAAATGAAGAGTGGTTTCTCCATTCCTCATTGTCTTTTGCGGTTGTTTTTGTTTTTTTTTAGAGAACTAGACCTACATATATCATTCCTTCATATCCAAATTCTTCTGGAGAAGTGTCTGTCTTTTCTGCTGAATTATAATCTGAATTTGGTGCCTTGTCTGCCTTTGTAGTTTGAAAGGAGCAGCTAACTTTTTTGAAAGTAGTGAGTTGTCAGTTTTTCCTGATGCTCTGTCTTCTTTTTTTTTCACTTTGTACAGAACTTCCATTTCCATGACAGTCTCACTACTCTTAACCTTATGCTTATGTGCTTGGTCTTATTTGACATCTCAAAGTAATAAAATGATGGATTAATGAGTTATGATTAATTCAGTTTATGTTCCCAGAAATTCTATTGCAGTTCTGTTGTTTTGTCTTTTTTTTGTGAGAAGCTCTCATTTCTAAACAATATACTTGTGGATAGTCTGTGTAGCTAATATTTATAAACATGTATCTATTCTTTTGTAGAAAAAGAAACAGAGGCCTCAGTTTTTTCAGATATCACTCTTCATTGAAACAATTTTGGGCAACTGACTCTTCCGAATTGTCCTACAAACAGTAGATTTTAAAAAATAAGAAAAGAATGCCTAGCTTTCAATCAGTACATAACAGAATGTATTTAATGCATTTTTGAGGGTCTGTGTACGAAAGTCCTCTAAAAAGATACTCTGTTTTCTAGTACTAGTATTGCTCCTGATGGACTTGGCAATACTGAAGAAAAATTATGAACTTTCAAAACGGGATTTGCGAATAATAATGAGAATGATGCCCATAAGGCAATTGGAGAGGCCTTCGTGAAACATTTCTGACATTATTGTTACAGGTCTTCTCTGAATAGCTTGAATTTATTGAATGCAGAAAAGTTTGTGTGTAGGGTCTGCAGGGGGATTACTGGTTCAATGCCCACCATCTTGACATGCTGCCTAGGTAGAGTCTCTATATTTGGTTTTGAAAAGTTGGCAGCTATGAAGATTTAAAAAATTAGTGGCTCCTCATGCAGTCAGACACTCTGGGGTACTTGAGATGTGACAGAATTCTACCGTGTTCCCTATGGAGTATCTGTCCCTCCTCCCTTTTCGCTGATACTAATAGTCATATATATATGTGTCTACTGAGAGTGAGCAGTCAAATCAAGATCTTGGAGAAAACTGGACTGAAACATGTACAGTCGAACCTGTGTAAGACGGAATCGCAAGGGAGCTAGAAAAAAATTCCGTCTTAGACAGGGGAATTTATGGGGGTGGAGGTGGGGGGGGGGAGGGGGTTTAAAAGGCCCAGCTAGTGGGATCAAGGAAGGATCCTTTGTCCGATCGGCAAGCAGTGGTCAAAACTTAACACCTCTCAATTGCTATCCTGTCTGATAATGACTTGCGTCAGTCTTACTTATCCAATTACCACCAGTGTTTGCTCAATTAAAAACAGAAACGTTTGAACATCTCCTTTGCTTCCACCCTTAGCCCCACACACCAATGCCACCCCTCACTGCCATCGTTGTAACAACGATTCGAGGAACTCTTTTCTCGGCTGGCCGTACAATCAGGGCGGCAGGCATTGGTCAATCTAATTTCACTCCTCTGGCTGGCTTCTGGCCACCCAGGAAAGTTTCTGTAGCGGCTCGGTACTCGAGCACTCTCACGGGTAGTTGTGAGATTTCACACCCACACTACACTGACCATCTGCATCGCTCAGGGCTCACATGATGGGCTAACATCTACCCCCTACTCCCCTTCCTCGCCCAGCGGCATGGCCATAGGGTTAAGTTAAGAGCCGGTGGAACCAAACTTGCGAGTTTTGTTTCAAATTAGGGCTGAGCGAGCAAAGCATTTTCTGTTTTAGACAGGTGAAACCCTCGGAAGGGAGCGGATTTTTCTTTCCGTTTCCGCGTTTGACAGGTTTCCGTTTTATATAGGTAATTAAAGAGGAATATATCAAGGGGGGAACGGGGAGATTCCGTTAAGGCAGGTTCGACTGTATTTGCGGATAACAGTCTCTGAATCTTGAAGATAAGAGACGTAATTAATATATAAATATATGTATTTAAAAATTATATTATAGCCTTCACTGCTGTTGAAAAAGCCTATTTCTTGTCCAAGTGGCTAAAATAAACCAATGCAAATATCATATAAACTGTCACTGCTGTATTGATTACAAATTCTTGTGACCTTGGCTTATTTAGGAGAAATTTGTGCGCTCTTTGAAAGCTATTGAATTCTACTTATGTGATTCATTGTTCATGGCAGTCATAGACTTTGCATGTATTTCTCCAAATCACCTCACTTACTGTTACTTTTTAGAGATATCTAATGAAGTGTTTTTGGTAGATAGAGCTTTTAACCCTGGCTGTACAGTGGAACTCGGTTTCTAGTTTGAAACTTACAGTATTTCTCAAAAAATCATTTTGACAGACTGCTATGCAAAGCGTACGGATCTGATTAACAGCAAGTAATTTCCTCCTTGGAAAGTAGTGGCACAGAGTTGCCCACGTCGTATGATACGATAGTAAAACATGGCGTATGGATAGGGTTTAAAAAAGTACAAGGAGATGATGTGTTTATTGAGTTAGAGGGTGCTTCTGGTATGTTTTATTACTTTTTTTCATGTATCTTTTGTTTGTTTGTCCTCTTTTTTCCAGCTTCTTTGATCGAGATTATATTACATATTCCTTATTCATCCTGTTCTAACCTGAGGAGTCTGTAGTTTTGCAAAAAATAGTTATGGTGAGATTCACTTGGGCATACTCACTTTTTTGGACACGTTTTCAAGAAGCACCCTAAAAAGTCAAGTCATAAAATGACTTTCTTTCAGTCTTAAACATTAATGATGTAAATTCTGTGAATCAATTCTTATTCGTTCTACAATTTTATTCTGCACATATCTCATGATAATTATCAGTGTGTTGAAGAGCTGTTGCAACTTTTGCAGTCATAGCTAACACAAAAATGTTTTCTTTTTGCGTGCAACAACACTAAGTAAAATCTTTTTTTTTTGGGTGGAAAATTTTGTTTTGAAAGTTCAAAATTATTTAGTTCTGATTCCAGTTTTCATATGTGAGTGTCAAATATTAATCAAATCAGATTTATTACTGAATGCTGGCTGATTCATTATATAATGTTTTCCTTACTTTGCTGCTGGTATATCAAATCATAGTGCAGCTCACTTTTCTCCTCCTTTTGCCAGAGCGACATATGGTTCTTCTGGGTCCAATGTCGAGCTCAGACAAAGCAGTCTAACAATGTCAATAGCTGTAACAGAATGTATGATGTACTGATTAGTATGTCTTATACAGAGTAGTTGGCTGCTTTTTCAAAAGGACATTCATGAAGTGTTATTTTCGGCAAGTTATGCCAGCATGGTGCTCACTCTTCCCATCTCAGTGAACAATGTAGCTAGCTGCCTCTTTAAATGTTCTGCTATTACTGCTTTTTTTGTTGCTTTTTTTAGATTAACTTTGTTTTTAGCTCTATATATCCAATGGAAGGGAGGGAACTGCAATTTTTCAAACTCATTTTTTATCACAATAATATTACAATATATTACTATTCTTTACCTTGACTAATATGTCTTTGTATAGTAACCTACTGTTACTGTTAGGAGAACCACTATTTGAACAGATGCAACACTGGGTTTTTTGAGTCTTCTGTAATATTCCTGGCATCTACGTGTGAGCGTGATTGATACATGTAATAAAATATGATTGATAGAAGATCATTTTCTGTCCTGTTCATTCTACGTAAAACCAGAGATGACTAGTGAGAGATATTTCACTCGTCAGCTGGCCCCTCTTCGCATCATGTTATTTACGCGAGATCGGTGACACAGTGCCTGAAAACTGTGGCACGCCGTACATTTAATGGTCTGTTCCTCTCAAAGTCACTTCCCCATGTTATTTCCTATAGTTAATACCGGGGACAGAGGGATGAGCGAGGAGTCATCTCAGTTAATACGTCGGAAGTAGTGGTATGTTTTGAAGTTGATTAATAAATGGGCGCATAATCAATAAATTCATCAAATTTATGCTCCTAGGAAGGAAAAAAGAAGAGGAGGAGGAGGAGGAGGAGGAGCAGAAGAAGAAGGAGGAGGAGGAGGGGAAAATGAAGAAAAAGAACAAGAAAATGAAGAAGAAGAACAAGAACAAGAAGAAAATGACGAAGAAAAAGGAGTAGAAGAAAAGAAAAGATTTGGCGTATTGTGCGCACTAATGCAATGAGATGCGGGCCAGGAAACATACAGTAAGGTATGTTTTGAATTTTTCATCAAAACCTTGACTAGAATTACAAGAATGTTTTGACTTCATCTTCCCTGTGTGGATGTGGGTATGACGTGACGGTAAAGAAAGAGAAATGGTGTTAAAAACCCATTCAACCCATTCAGACAAACCCCCTTGCTTAATTTATTATGAAAACAACAAGGTGATTCCTCAGTTGTGAGGAACAGACTATTTGTTGTACGGCGTGAAACTTTCACCGGATGCCTGACCCCAATCTCGCCTGAATCGAGGAGTGATGTGTCTCTACTTTTTTGACTCCGTTAAAACTAAATCAACTCTTGAGAAATTATGTTGAGAACACTAGGGTAACACTTTCAAGCACAAATGACAAACATATACTTCATAATATGTGAGGCGTCGTGGTGAAATCAGGCGCTCATCAAAATAATGAAATCAAAGAAATCGGCATTTTTCGGCCAGTTTGAAAATTATTTTCGAAATTTTGTTTTTTTTGGCCCAACGCCTTGTATGCCCATTCAAAAACACTTTTATGTGTATATTTTATGGAAAAACATCGATTAAAGGTACACAAAATGTAAATTTTATTTGCAGTTTCCAAGGGCTCTTAAGCTATGGAAGTCACCAAACTTTGGCGGCCATTTCCTCACTGATTTTACTTCTGAAACCAGGCGACCCCACCTCCTTCAATCGCAAATATTCGGACTTCCATTCAAGATAAATGGGTCTTTTTTATCACCGAAAGCAAGGCAAATGAATAACCCTAAGATGATACCAATAACTCCAAATGCCCAAAAATTGACGAGCGCCCAATTCCACCTCGTCGTGACACATATTATATGCCCCCCAAAAATGGCCCCCGTGCACATTAAATTTACTACAGGAAGCAAAACTTCGTCGAACAGCAGCCACGTAGATAGTGACAATGACGTGTTCAATGTTCTGTACTACGTGTACTCCTTATCAGATGAGGAAATGTCAAACTAGTCAACTTACAAAACCTAGTCCTAGAGGCTAGACTTAAACTTTTAGGAAAAATAAGGAATTTATGGAGTGTAACAGATTATGTTCGTGTATTGCACTGTATTATAAATTCTAGCCCTAAAATCGATTAATACTTCTTCATAGAGAGACTACAGGGTAATTTTTATAAACTTCCGAGAAAATATGCGAATTTTCACGATTGTATTAGACACATAAAGTTGTATGTGGAGGAATTACTTCATAGCCATTTGAGTGTCAGATCGATAACGTTGCAAAAATACAGCTTTCTATCTCTGTTATCTGTGCAGATACGATATTTTCTGAGTATTTCCATCAATGTTATATCGTTCAAGTTCCAAAAGTTCGACAGCTTTTGTCAGGCCGACCCTTAAAAATGGTTGGGTTTTTTTTCATTCACTTTGGTCCAATTATTTTTTTACAATTGAGCATTTCCGACTTCAGCGCGTCCAACGAATTAACCAGACATGTTACATAATGTCCGCTCTTTTCTTTCTTTCTTTTTTTTAATTTTTTTTAGCAGAAATGCATGCATTGGATGCTTTAAATGCTAGTTACCATAACTACATGTACAAAGATACACCTAAAAAGTACTAAAAATTAAGTCAGCCCAGACAAAGCGGCGACAGGAAGCTGATCCCCGTGACCCCGATTTAGAAGGCGTCGGCCCCCCCCCCCCCCCCCCCACCCACCCACAAAATTCCACTGATGGTGCGCCGTGAGGTAGATCTACCAATGACAGAACAGGCCTTGCAATATTGAAAATTTCTTGCCTTACCCTTACCATTTGGTTACTATTTAACTCTTACTTAGCTATCTAGGAGATTTGTTTAAATTTATGAACTTATAGAACATACTGTCCACAACCAGATCAACATGGTGTTGCTTACAAGAGTTTGATCCTGGGTACAGGGTAAGAGGTTTATTACACGTTCAGTCAAAACCACAGAATTCTACACTTGTGTCGGTTGCACATAAAATACATAGGCCTATTGTACATGCTGCCAAAAACACAAAAATGCAGAAAAGACCTCAAAATATTGGTTTACACATAAAAGCCAATAATGCAAAACAAAGTAAACAAGAGTGGAACTGGCATATATATGTTTCCTGAATATATGTTCAAAGTCATTTTCTGTGTGTTGGGAGTGTGATTTCTAATGCATGAATGATCCGATAGGCTCATTCAGATGTGATAATGAAGAAACTTGTGTCTACAGTCACAACAGAAAGAGTTCCATGGCGAGTGATCACTGGTCAAGGATTTCAGAGCTGTGTGCATTTTGAGAAAAATGTATCCCCATACCCTGGATCACATGTCGAGGGGATGGGCTTGTCCCCCTGTAATCCCCGCACACAGTAAACAAACACATATTTTTGAACACGAATAAGAAAAAATAAGTGGTCTCTTGTTGCGGATCAAATTGAAGTCCTGTTTCAATTCGATTAATTGATAAAAGTGCGTATTGCAATGCGTTGGCCACCCCTGCCCTATAGGCCTATGCTATTTAATAAATACATTCGTCAGACCTGGAATCTTTAATGCCCGCACACAGTAAACAAACACACATTTTTGAACCCGTATAAGAAAAAATAAGTGTTGTCTTGTTACGGATCAAATCCAAGTCCTGTTACAATTCAATTAATTGATAAAAGCGTGTATCGCAAGGCATCGGCTAACCCAGCACTATTACGCTATTTTGTAAATACATTCGTCCGATCTGGAATCTTTATTCTTTAATTTTTAATCCCCGCACACAGTAAACAAACACACATTCATGAACACGTATAAAAAAATAAGTGGTCTCTTGTTACGGATCAAATTAAAGTCTTGTTACAATTCAATAATTGATAATAGCGCGCATTGCAACGCATTGGCTAACTCAGCATTATATGCTATTTAATAATACATTCGTCAGATTTGGAATCTTAAATTATAATCATAATTATGTGTGCCCGCGAGTGGGAAGTGAAAGTGAAAGGAATTGAAAATGCTTTTTAAAAACAATTATGAAAGTAACATAATTAAAGTAGGACTACATGTGCTTATAAAGGCCCAAAAAGGTGTATGGATGCGGAAATTAATGTTTCGGATGAAAATAATACGCTATCTCTACTACTGTAGCGTGCGGTCAAAAATTTGATGCGCAACTTATTATCAAACATCTAGGCTGCTGAACTATCGAACACCTAGATCTAGATTCTCCTACTTTTACACAATGACTTAGATCTATATCAATTCGTCTTAACCGATGAGTATTTTTTTCAAACATTAGTACACATCTATAGGTTCTATATTATTCTAGAAATTTCTTTAAAGAAAATTCTTTAATAAATACTAGCCCAATATAAAAAAAAAATCCCAGTCAATGGTTTCTACAGATTTTTAAAAAGTTTATAGCTGGGGCTAAATCTCTTTTAAAAGCAAGTCTTCTGCTGGCGACATAAAGCTAATTATTGAACGCATGTTTTGAGAACATTAATTAGATCTAGTGAAAAAATATGTTCAGTGTAAAAAAATAATTTTGTAACAAGTTTTGCTACTAAAAAATTACGTAGGCCATATGCGTATGCAAACTGTGTGTGGGAAGCTAGAAGTGCTGTTAACAATCCCATCCGTGTTACAAATTTGTTCACTGTTCTGTAGATCTTATATTTATAAACTCTCTATGTCTGCTTTTCCTGTTGTTGCACCCAAAAACACAACAATTTAAAACCTTGATTCCAATCTCTAGTTGCACGGTGAATTCTGTACCTCAAAATTACAAACTGGACAGTAACTGTTCCACTTTTCACTCGTTTGTAAAAGCCGCTCTTGCTTTAAAAGCTATAGGGTTACTTCCGAAAACGATAAAGTGCCCTCAAGACGCCATTGTTTTCGGTCTTCAGTTCCTCACAGGTCACGTGGTACAGTTCCCGTTCTATAAGTGTAGAATTCTGTGGTCAAAACTGACAGTTGTCCGTCCTCTTTGTAATTTATTTAAAGAAAATGACACATGGTGTAATCTCAACAAAAATTCTTCTTTTTTGTGATCTTCAAAATCCAGCAAGGGAAAGAAACTTCCTTTAGTCATGTTAATGTTGATACGATGGCTACGAATTTTGTACAATTTTTACATTTAAGACGTAGTTTTCAATAAGTTTACAAACGAGAATTTTATCTCCACTGGACTGCAGGTGTCGCCGACTGTCCGATCGATGGGCTGCAACGAAAATCAGGCGTAGCTTGATGTTTGTGCGTCCGGCCTTGGGACTGTTTGTAGCCCGCTGGTGATAAAATTCTCATTTGTAAACTTATTGAAAAGCACGTCTTAACGTGAAAATAATGACAAATCCGAAACCATGGTATGAAAATTAACAATTTGACTCGCAGATGACTCTTTTGCTTGCTGGATTTTGAAAATCACAAAAAAAAGAAGTATTTTTGCTGAGATTGCACCATGTGTCATTTTCTTGTCACAAAGAGGATGGACAATTGTAGTGTCAATTTTAACTGAATGTGTAATACTCTCTCTTGCCCTTTTTAACTCCCAGTGGAGCACAGGCCATCAACAGCATTACTCCAGCGAATCCTGTCCTGAGCATTCTTTTCTTTCTTTTTCCATGATGCCCCCACTTTTTCAATTTCCGCTTGTACCGCTCGCCTCTATGTCATCTTTGGTCTTCCCTTCTTACGTTTTCCTTGTGGGTTCCACGTTAAATCCTGCCTGATGATGCTTGACGGGGGTCTTCTCAGGGTGTGTCCAATCCATTTCCATTTATTCACCTGTATGTCTTCCTTTACTGGCCTTTGGCTTGTTCTCTCCCACGGTTGAGCATTAGTGACTCGATCGTTCCTCTTGATCCCCACTATCCTTCGTAGGCATCCATTTACGAAGTTCTACAGTTTCCTTGCTGATGCTGCTGTGAGCCTCAATGTCTCTGAACCATACAGTAGAACAGCCTTCATGTTTGTTTTGAAGATCCTCAGCTTGGTGTTCAATCCCAGTTCCTTAGACATCCATATATTCCTGAGAATGATGAATGCTGCTCTTGCCTTTTGGGTTCTGACCTTGATGTCTTCGCCTGTTCCCCCTGCCTTGTTGATGACACTTCCCAGGTAGGTGAAGGATTCAACATCCGCCAATGGTGCCCCTTGTAGTGTGATAGGAACGTCGGCTACATTCATTCGTAGAACTTTCGTTTTATCCGTGTGAATATGGAGTCCAACACTACGGGAGAAGGTCCTGAGGCGATTTGTTTTCTGTTGCATCTGGGCTCGACTGTGAGAAAGAAGTGCCAAGTCGTCGGCAAAGTCCAAGTCTTTCAGCTGATTGGAAATGGTCCACTGTATGCCATTGCTTTGTCCCGTTGTTGTCTGTCTCATTATCCAATCCACTACTAATAAAAAGAGAAAAGGCGGTAGCAGGCATCCCTGTCTCACTCCTGTATTAACTTTGAACGAGTCTGTCCGCTGCCCTCAAAGTAAGACACTGCAACTCATTCCCTCAAACATCTTCTTGACCAATTTCACGAACTTGTCAGGTATTCCGTAGTGGCGTATGAGCTTCCATATTGAGTCCCTATCTAGGCTGTCAAAAGCTTTCTCGCAGTCAACAAAGTTAACGTACAGGGAAGTGTTCCACTCTGTGGACTGCTCCACTAATATCCTCAAAGTTGCAATCTGATCTGTACACGATCTCTTTTTACAAAATCCTGCCTGCTCCTCTCTTAGTTTTGCATCCACGGCTTCCTTCAGTCTTTCCAGTATAGTACGACTTAAAATCTTCCCAGGAATGGACAGGAGCATGATTCCTCTGTAGAAGGAAAGAAACCTGTTCGAAGGCATTTTGGTGGCAAGAGAATGATCAACAAAGGTGCACAATTTTGGGGGTTTCCATAGCTAGCATAGACCATTTGATTTTTTCAAGAGATGAATGGGGTTAGACCAAGCGCGCTGTTTTTGTTGCACTTGCACTTTTTAATCTTTCTTTTCTTCAATTGGTTGTTGCAATATGAATGAATGACCACATACATTTCTGATGAAAAGGTTCAACTATTCACCATTGAATAAAGAAGAACGGGAGTTCAGTTCCTCAGTTGGGGAAGGCTATTTCATGCTGTGACTCTGTCTTTCTATTATCACTAAGAATGTGTCTCTCTCCACCCCAACCCCCTCCCCCCTTCCCCCAAATGACAGGATTGAAGCAATCAATGAATGAGTGACCAGTGTATTTGTTGTTGTGTATTTGGTCAAGTATTTGGAACCTGTATACTGCCACATATTTCCTCCTCCTCGTTGTTCAGTATATATGGATTACCCTCTGCCAGAGACCAAAATATCCTTTGTACATTTATTATTAAATTAGTTTCAGAATATATGACTGGATGAACATTTCCTGTTGACATCTGCACATGTTTCAGAAGTAAATATTTGTGTACATTCTTGAATTGTGGTGTTTTTTTGAGTGCTTTTTTTTTACAACTTTGTGATTGAATGCTGGTATATTATGTAGATGGAGAGTGCAACAGAGAGGTCCTACTGCTTCTCTTTTCCTGTTATTTTTATGAGGTCTTTGTATACTTCTCTTTTCCTCTGTTGTTTCTGTGAGGTTTTTATATACTTCTCTTTTCCTCTGTTGTTTCTGTGAGGTTTTTATATACTTCTCTTTTCCTCTGTTGTTTCTGTGAGGGTTTTTTTCCCTTCTCTTTTCTTCTGTTGGTTCTGTGAGGTTTTTATATACTTCTCTTTTCTTTGTTGTTTCTACTACTTCTCTTTTCCTCTGTTGTTTCTGTGAGTTTTTTTCATAATTCTCTCGGTGGGTGGTTAGCGGGTGCTCTGGGGTGGTCTGTCCCTTCTTTCCTATCAAATATCTATCGTCCTTATCGCCCCTTCTTCTTTTTTATGTTTGTTGCTCTCTTGTAACACCTCTAATCTTCTGGCATTATATGACCTTATGCAGTTGCGAGTGCCATAAAACCTCTACTAAAACTAAACATAATTCTCTTTTCCTCTGTTCCTTCTGTGAGGTTTTTACATAATTCTCTTTTCCTCAGTTGTTTCTGTGAGGTCTTTATATACTTCTCTTTTCTCTTATATACTTCTCTTTTCTCTTATATACTTCTCTTTTCTCTTATATACTTCTCTTTTCTCTTATATACTTCTCTTTTCCTCTGTTGTTTTTACTACTTCTCTTTTCCTCTGTTGTTTCTGTGGATGGTTGGCGGGTGCTTTGGTGTGGTTTGCTTCTTCCCTATCAAACATATATCGTCTTTATCTCCCCTCCTTTTTTTGTTTGTTACTCTCTTGTAACACCTCAAATCTTCGACGGGCACTTATATGACCTGTTATTGTGTTGCAAGTGCCGTAAAACTCTTACTTAAACTAAATCTGTTGTTTCTGTGAGACCCCACTTCTTCTCTTTTCCTCTGTGGTTTCTGTCTGTCTTTCTTAATCTTTCCATTTTGGTGGTTGGCGGGGGCTCTGGCGTGGTTTGTGCCTTCTCTCCTTTCAAATATCTATCGTCCTTATCTCTCCTTCTTTTTTGTGTTTGTTACTTTTTTGTAACACGTGTATTCTTCGGCAATTATATGACCTTGTTGTGTTGCAAGTGCCGTAAAACTAGTACTAAAACTAAACACAGTCTTTCCCTGCACTAAATGACAGTTCTCCTGTTGATGTTTTTAAGGATTGTTTTTGGTTGGGATGGGTTTTTTGTGTTTTACGGTGCTCGCAACTGCATAAGGTCATCTGAGCGCCCGAGACACATTAAACATGTTCAGTTGTTGGAAATTTTGAATTTTAGCCCCGGTGGTGGCAGAAGCCTACTCTTATCGATTTTGGACGACATATGGATCTTTAAAGATCGCAGCTTGCACACGGGACCTCTGAGATTGATAGCCATTTTCCGAGAAGGTTAGGTGTAGATCTTTCCTACCAGAAAATCCGGGGTGTGGCTGAAAGACAGCAGCAAGAAGGAGGTAAGGAGTAGCAGCAAAAAGGCTCCAGAAAGAGTCCGGAGCCCAGAGGAGGGGGTAAAAGAGGTAAGGGGGTGGGGCAGAAAGTGGAGCCAAAAGCAGACAACAGAACATCGCTTGAGAACAGGAAAAGAGGTGAACGGAGACGATTTCGAGAACAAAATGTTCCGTCGCTATCCGGATTCGAACCTGGAACCTATCGAATGAGAGGAGAACACCTTAATCTCTAGGCCACGAGAGCCCTCTGTTGATGTTCTTCTCTTTACTCAGTCACAAACTGTGAATGTAAACTGAAGGAAGGTGTCTGTCGGTGTATGAGGTTGAACTGGTCGCTTTTAAGCACAAGGGGGCTTTCCCCCAAAAATGCTGTTTTGAGACAATCGAAGGTAAAGTTTTTGCCCCTTGCTCAGTTTCTTTAAAATACAAGGAGAGTTTTCTCTATAATTAAACAAAATATATATACGCCAATGAAACCAAACTTCTCCTATACGTAGGGCAATGCCCACTTTCAGTGTAGGTCAAAATTTATGGAAATCCTCGAAATCTGGGTTAGCCCCCTTGTCCTTAAAAGCGACCAATTTATGGTTAAGCCTGAGTAAGACTAGAGTTCTACGTTATCTGCTACACAACTAGGTCTTTCAAGTGACAATATCAGAGGTGTTACTGGAGAATAAAAGATAAAGACTTAAAAGAAAAGGAGAAGAGTCAATGGCGATAGATGTTTTAGTTTTAGTAGAGGTTTTACGGCGCTCGCAACTGCATATGTCATTTATAATATGAGCGCCAGAAGATTAGAGGTTTTACAAGAGAGTAACAAACATAAAAAGAAGAAGGGGAGATAAGGACGATATATGTTTCATAGGAAAGAAGAAGCAAACCGCACCAGGGCACCCGCCAACCACCCACAGATAGATGTTTGGAAGGAGGGACCAACCACACCAGAGCGCCCGCCAACCACCCATGCAGAATTTATAATCTTTGTGAGTTTTATATGATTACTTGAACACAAAATGACAATGAAAGGCAATTTGAATTAATGTTTCGGTTTTTAATTTGCAAGGTATAATTCGGGTCTTCTTGTGTTTTATTAGTGTGGAAGTGCCCTTGATTTTGTTTACTTTTAATAATAATAATGATGATAATAATAATAATTATAATACTAATAATACTAGTACTAATAATGATACATATATAATGATAATAATAATAACGATGATAATAATAATAATTATAATACTAATAATACTAGTACTAATAATGATACATATATAATGATAATAATAATAACGATGATAATAATAATAATAATAATAATAATAATAATAATAATAATAATAATAATAATAATAATAATAATAATAATAATAATAATAATAATCATAATAATAATATAATAATAATGCTTGCAATTAGATAGCGCATACCCTCGCTCTGCAGCATGCTCTATGCGCTTAACTATTTTTACCCCCATGAGGCCCTAGAACACTCAGAAACATTCTTGGCTTCATGGGAAGCACACAATGCAAGCAGCAGATTTCACTCGCTCGAACACTAACACTGACATCTTTCGCTGTCTATAGCGGTTTCGCTGTCTATATACGGGGCACCCATTCCCACCTGGATGAAGTGAGGAAAATTCGAGTACAGTGCCTTTCCCAAGGACACGACGCCGAACCCCAGGCAGGATGCGAACCCACGACCTTACGGTTTGCGATCCCGAGAACCTAACTACTTGGCCACCAACGTCACTCTGAGGAACCATACACAAATGTCTACAGCTCAGAGGGGGGTCAATGAAAAGTTGACAAAAATTTGACATTGATTACAAAGTTGACGTCATCCATGATGCTCTAAAAGTAAAATGTTGGAGAAAAAGAGAAGAGAAAAGAAAGGAAAGGAAGAGAAAAATAGTATAGACCACATTTTCTTGGCCTTAAATTAACACAGTTGAATTGGACCATATTAATTGTTTTGGCCTAGATCTAAAAACAAAAATTAACAATTATCTCCCCTCAGCACAGACTGCTGGAAGTAGTGATGGGCCGATACCACAATTTAGGTATCGATGTCGATACCTAGTACTTTTTCAAGGTATCGATACTAATACCTCGATACCTAATGCAATTGGTAACATACGACTGGGGTAATAAGTAAAGACAAAAATACAACTATACTTTTCCAAGTATTTAGGTAATCGTGTCTAGACAAGTTGTGACTATTTAGCTGAGACTCAAACAAAAATTATTTGTAAAAGAGAGAGAGAGAGAGAGAGAGAGAGAGAGAGAGAGAGAGAGAGAGAGAGAAATACCCAAATATGAGAATAAAAACAAAAATTAATTGAAGTATGGGAGGAAAGTCAACTTTACAGAAAATGTTAGTATTAGAAAATAAAAACACAAGAGTTCTAAAAAGGCAATTCCATTTACCAGATTTTTAGCAACTTTAAATTAAACCAATGAGGATAAATCAGGGTTGTCAGTGAAGATTTTGCAAAATCACTAGATACATTTCATGAAAAACTTCTCTCTTTTTGTTAAAAAATCACTAGAATAATTTAAAACGCTTGCCCCCTACGAAAACTTATCAGTTTTGATAAACAAAAAATTCTCAAGGCCCAAGTCACTTGCTTTGGCAACCCTGGGATAAATAGCACATAGGTATCGATGTTTAGAGCAGGCAATGATAGTACATAACAAGATGGGCCACTCAGCCAAAAAAGTGTCCGCAGGAAGTATGCTCTTTGCTTCAGATGGCGCTGCAGTCTGTTTTGAAGCTCTCTTTCGTTTTTCCAGAAGAAGAATAGGAATAGCACCTTCGTGCGTGCGCAGATCGACTGCTGTTCATCAGCAGTTCGGGTACGTTCAGTGCGTAGTTTTAGGGTTTTTAAAATTTTAATGACCTCTCGCCTTTCATTCTAAAGTCAAATTAAACGAAGAAAACCATCACCCTTTCCTCCGGAAAAGGTTTTTTGTCAGCGTAACCATTTTAAAAAAGCGTTCTTCCGAAATTTATCCCAAAACATGCTAGTTTCACTTTGATTTTTAAAAACTCAAGTAGGGTAACTCTGTTCGCAAAGAGTGCGCTTTTGTGAAGAGGGCGCCACCAAATTTTGAGGACACTTTTTTAATTGGCTCAAAGAGAGAAGTGGCCCATCTTGTTATGTACTATCATTGGAGCAGGTATCGGTACCGATACCGATACCCATAGGTATCTAAGTATCGAGTACCTGGTATCGATACCTGCCCATCACTAGCTGGAAGCAATGATAGTACCAAAGATAATGAATAACAAGATAGGCCACTCAGCCAAAAAAGTGTCCGCAGGAAGTATGCTCTTTGCTTCAGATGGCGCTGCAGTCTGTTTTGAAGCTCTCTTTCGTTTTTCCAGAAGAAGAATAGGAATAGCACCTCCTTGCGTGCGCAGATCGACTGCTGTTCATCAGCAGTTCGGGTACGTTCAGTGCGGAGTTTTAGTTTTTAAAAAATTTTAATGACCTCTCGCCTTTCATTCTAAAGTCAAATTAAACGAAGAAAACCATCACCCTTTCCTCCGGAAGAGGTTTTTTGTCAGCGTAACCATTTAAAAAAAGCGTTCTTCCGAAATTTATCCCAAAACTTGCTAGTTTCACTTTTATTTTTTAAAACTCAAGTAGGGTAACTCTGTTCGCAAAGAGTGCGCTTTTGTGAAGAGGGCGCCACCAAATTTTGAGGACACTTTTTTAATTGGCTCAAAGAGAGAAGTGGCCCATCTTGTTATGTACTATCATTGCTGGAAGCTAGATTTGTTTTTGTGAAGTGTTTCACGGCGCTCGCAACTGCATATGGTCAAATGAGCGCGCGGGACACACCTAATAATATCAAAGATATTCAGTTGGTAGGAAATTTTGAATTTTGCCCGGGTGGCGGCCGAAGCCCACTCTTATCGATTTTAGACCACCAAGGGATCTTTAACGTTCGCAACTTGCACACAGGCCCTCCGAGATTTTTCGCCCCTGTCCAAAAAGGCTAGGTGTAGATCTTTCCTACCAGAAGATCAGGGGTGTGGCTGAAAGACAGCAGTAAGAAGAAGCGAAGGTGTAGCAGTAGAAAGGCTGCAGAAAGAATCAGGAGCCCAGAGGAAGGGGCAAAAGAGGTGAGGGGGTGGGGGCAGAAAGAGGAGACGAAAGCAGACGACAGAACATTGCTAGAGAGCAGGAAATGAGGTGAAAGGAGACAAATTTAGAGAAGAAAATTTTTCTTTTTTTTTGTTGGGGTTTTTGTTGTTCTTTTTTGGTGTAGGGTTGTTTTGTTTTTGTTTTTTGTTTTTTTTTGGGGGGAGGTTGGAGGGCGTTATTGTTTGTTTGTTTGTTGTAGTTTTTTCATTTTTTTTGGGGGGGGGGGCGGTGGGGGTGGTCGGAAGGAGGAGGCCATTCGGCCTGCTCATTCACGAGACGTAGGTGCGAGTCCAACATCGTGTGACGGTGTGAGTAGCTCTGACGACACCGTCCTTTCTCGCGATCGGGCTTTTGTCGAGAGGTACATTTACTCACTCACTCTCGCCACAGCTCAAATATCTTTCAAATACTGCCCATTTTGTTTCTGTTTTAAAGGTGTATGTAATTTTCTGTTGAAAATATTCCGAAATAGTGTTGGGTGTGTGGGTAGTGTCGCTAAAGGCTGTTTGTAGTCTAACTCGCCAAATAAAATGACTTCTCTGTACACTGCTGAGATTTGAAATCTAATGTTGTCGTTGTCTGTTGTTTGTGGTGAGAGTATGTTTAGAAAGATTGCTTTGTATATGTCTACCTGTGTGTCTGCGTTTGCGTTGAGTAATTTTGCTAGTGCGTGTTTGGTCTCTTGAATGTGCAGGCATGTGTAGAATATATGTTCTTCTGTTTCTCGTTGGTTTCGTCTACATATTTTACACCTATCTTTTCCGTGGTTCTTTGCTTGAGTCGTGGGGGTGTTGTTGTAAAGTAACCTATACGTGATCTGTTTTTGGAAGGGTGTTGTGTCTTTAATGTGTAAATTTTGAAATGTTTCCGAAAAGTCTAGGATTGCGTATATTCTACCTCTTTTAATTTGGTCGTATAATGGTGCTGCTTGTCGTTCTACTAGCGTTGTGTATATGTCTTTCGTTGTGCGTGCGAGAGTGAGTAATTTGGCGTGTTGTCTGTATGCTCGAAGGCATGTTTTGTAAAATGTAGGTTGTCGTCCGAAAAAGTGTGGGATTGTGTTATCCATCGGTGTTAGGTTTGTGATGTGTAATCCTATGTAGTAGTGAGCTAAAGGGTGTCCTTTTTTGTTGTTCGAAATGTTCCTAATGTGTTGTAATCTATAGGCTTGTGTTTTTGTCTCTATGTCTTGTAACTGTATCCCTCCGTTAAACTTGCCCTGTATTAAGGTTGTATGTCTGATGTGTTGGATAGTTCCTTTGAAAATAAATTGTCTGATGAGTCGTTTTATTCGTTTGAGAAACTGGGGTGGTGGGTCTATCGTTTGTGTGACGTAGTTAATTTTTGGAATGACGAATGTGTTGATTAGAATACTGCGGCCGAAAATTGTTGTCTGTTTGTAATAGAGTTTAGGTAAGAGGTTTTGGATCTGCTCGACAAGGTCATTCCATTTAGTTGGGGAGTTTTGGTCTCTTGATTTCCTATAGTAATTGCCGAAAATTTTTATTTCTTGCACCCAATTTAATCGGATCGGATCGTTTGCCCTATCTTTCCATTTTCCTAACTTTATCGCCTGACTTTTTGTTTCATTAATTTCTGATCCGCTCCCCCTGCCAAAATAACGAAAATGATTAAGGATCTGTAGTATAGATTTAGAAATAGTTGGGGGAAAATTTGTGTCGTCCGCGAACGCTATTTACTTTTGTTCCCCACCCCCCCTCCCGGGAGTTTGATACCTGCAATCTGTGGGTCTTTTCGGATTGAATTTAGTAAAGGTTCTAAACTTAATACATATAAAGTGGGAGGGAGTCTCCTTGTCGAACTGATCTTCCTATATTGAAGGCATCTGACAGGGTATGGTTTACTAGAATTTTTGATTGCGGTTTGTTATATAATATTTGAATCAATTTCTGAAACGTTGGGCCTTAATTGCTTCTTTCTAAAACTTTGTGTAAAAACGAATGAGACACTCTGTCAAATGCCTTAGTCTGATCTAGGGAAAGTATGCATGTGTCTAACTGTTTGTCTTCTGCGTATGTGATAATGTCCCTAAGTGTGTGGTTGTGATTTTGTATTGTTCTACCGTGTACTGCGCAGGCTTGGTCTGTGTGTATTAAGTGTTGCATGAACGGTCTCAACTTTCGTTAGGGTCTTGGAGATAATTTTGTAGTCTACGTTTAATAAAGATATGGGACGGTAGTTTTTCATTTCCAGAGGGGAGCCTGAGTCTTTCGGAATGAGGGATATGTACGATAAGTTTAGTGACGATGGCAAACATTCTAACTCATAGCTTTCTTTTACTATCGCTGTAAAGAGGGGGGCCAAAACGGGGAAGAAAGTGAGGTAAAACTCGACTGTTAAGCCATCGGCGCCGGGCGAGGTGTTTTTCTTCATCGAGTTGAGTGCGATTTGCAGGTGTGTTCTGGAAATATCTGTCTCGGGGATTTGTTGTTGTTCGTGCGTGAGTTGCGCAGTGTGTTGCATGTAATTGTCCTGAACTGCTTCGTCTATATCTTGTTCAGCGTAAAGTGCGCTGTAGAAAGTTTGAAAGGCGTCTGTTATTTTGTGTGTGTCTGTTTGTGTATTGCCCCATTCATGTGTTAGTCGTGAAACACAACTGGAAAAGTTAGAGACCACACACACACACACACACACACACACACACACACACACACACACACACACACACACACACACACACACACACGCGCGCACGCACGCACGCACGCACGCACGCACGCTCGCACGCACGCACGCACGCACACACACACACACACACACACACACACACTCTATCTCTCCCTTTCTCTTTTTCTCTCTCAATCTCTGTCTCCCACACTCTCTACGTTCACTCACACACACACACACACACACACACACACACACACACACACACACACACACACACACACACACACACACACACACACACACACAATCTATCTCCCTTTCTCTTTTTCTCTCTCAATCACTCTCTCCCACACTCTCTACGTTCACTCACAACCCTCTCTCGATCCCTCGTCTCTCTCTCTCTCTCTCTTTCGCTCTTACTATCTCTCTGTCTCTCTGTCTCTCTGTCTCTCTGTCTTTCTGTCTCTCTCTCTCTCTCTCTCTCTCTCTCTCTCTCTCTCGCTCTTACTATCTCTCTCTCTCTCTCTCTCTCTCTCTCGCTCTTACTATCTCTCTGTCTCTCTGTCTCTCTGTCTCTCTGTCTCTCTCTCTCTCTCTCTCTCTCTCTCTCTCTCTCTCTCTCTCTCTCTCTCTCTCTCTCTCTCTCATAAAATTATATTATTAAAATGGTGCTGGATTATAGAAATAGATCTATCTCTTGGTTCTAAATTTCCGAGGCTTAATTCAGACCCACTTGTATTTTATGAGTGCGGATGTGTCCTTGATTCGATTTTCTTTTTTTTTTTACTCTTGGCTATTGCGTATGGGTGGCTGATGTAGATCTATTTCCTGGTGTGGTGTGCTCTCATTCGTTTAAAATGTGGTTGGTTGGCGGGCGCTCTGGCGTTGTCTGCCCCTTGTCCATTTTTTCCTTATCAAATCTTCCTATCTATCTATCGTCCTTACAATTTATTTTCCCCCGTATGTTACTCTCAAGCAAAACCTCTGACCTATGGCGCTAATATTAATAATATGACCTACTTGTGTTGCAATTGCCATAAAACTGTTCCCAAAACGAATCTAAACGTAGCTGGTTGGCGGGTGCTCTGGTGTGGTTTGCTCTTTCTTTCCGATCGAACATCTGCGATCGCTCTTATCTTCTCCACCTTCTTTAATGTGTTTGTTACCATCTTGTAGTGCCTCTAATCTTCAGTATTTATATGACCTACTTGTGTTGCAAGTGCAGTAATTTTAAAACTCTTATCAAAACTAAACTAAACAACGTTGTTGTTTACCGCATCATCTTGATGTGATGGGTGGTTGGACGGTGACACTGTTCGACCCTTCTTTCTTTCTTTCCTGTCTTTCTCTTTCTTTCTTTCTTTCTTTCTTTCTTTCTTTCTTTCTTTCACTCAGTCGTTTCTATCTGTCTATCTTACCTATTCCCCTGTACTAAATGATCGTTGCTTTTATTGTTATTATGTCGAGGTTTTTCCTCACAGAAATTAATTGTTTGACATCACAATGACTCAACAGCTGCAGTTGTCCTACAAATGAAGCAGAGTTGACTTTTTGTTCCAAGAATCTCACTATACTTTACTTTTGGGGCTCTCGTGGCCTTTCATTCAAAGGTCCCGGGTTCGAATCCAGGTAGCGACTGAACAATTTTCTTCTCTTAATTTGTCTCCTTTCACCTCATTTCCTGCTCTCTAGCAATGTTCTGTCGTCTGCTTTCGTCTCCTCTTTCTGCCCCCACCACCTCACCTCCTTTGCCCCTTCCTCTGGGCTCCTGATTCTTTCTGCAGCCTTTCTACTGCTACTCCTTGGCTTCTTACTGCTGTCTTTCAGCCACACCCCTGATCTTCTGGTAGGAAAGATCTACATCTAGCCTTCTTGGACAAGGGCGAAAAATCTCGGAGGGCCCGTGTGCAAGTTGCGCACGTTAAAGATCCCTTGGTGGTCTAAAATCGATAAGAGTAGGCTTCGGCCGCCACCCGGGCAACATTCCAAATGTCCTACCTATTGAAAATGTTTGGCGTGTCCCGCGTGCTCATATGACCTTATGCAGTTGCGAGCGCCGTAAAATACTAACAACCCCCCCCCCCCCAAAAAAAAAACCCAACCGCTTTACTTTCTTTGCTAGTTGATAGTTGAAATGGGGCATTGGTTTTCACCTAAGCAATCCATGACAATTCCGTCTGGGTGTGTCCACCAAAATGGCTCAACACATGACAAAAGACTGGTGGGTTGGAATGTCCCATGCAGCATTTCAGTTTGGCCGTGTGGTGACTCATCAGCCATAGGCCCAGCCAGAACTAATAAACAAAAATTAATATATTCTAATTTTCAATTTGGATGGTGTGGTCGCTTGTTACGGAAGTGCTTCCTTTTTAAAAATTAGGCCTACCTGTTCTAAGGTAGGCCAACAATACCAAAATTATTTGAAAATAGTCTTGTTTTAAAGACAGACACCGAATGTTGACCTAGGCTCTGGCCACACTGATTGAAGCAGAGCGAACACAGCAGAGCGCGACAGTGAAAATACAAAGACAGACTGAAAGAGGTGACTGGTGGTGCGACTCGAGGCGGGGGGTCAAAAGCAAAGATGGCGGTTTATTTATTGCCGCTGGCTTAGCTTGAAATTTGCTGAATAGAAGAAAAAAAAAAAGGGGGGGGGGGGGGGGGGGGTGAAGAAGTCAATGAACGCCGGGCGGGAAACAGATGAAAAGTTCTTTAAAAAATAACATAGATCTTGATCTAGATTAAATCTAGATCAATGTTGTAAATTTATTAAAATGCATTTAAACCATGTGGTTTGCCTGTAGGCTTTACTAAAGCCACCTGCAGTCTGCTAGCTCTATGTGGAGCAAGTTGGATGTCTAATGAGATGAAGGGTTTGAAAAGGTTCAGGTCGTATCTGAATGTAGGAAACATTTTTCCTCATCCCTTAAAATTTCACCCAGAAGATTATTTTCCAAAAAAAAAAAATCACCTCTTCGTAGAGTAGAAAATATTACCGTTTTGGGACGCGCCATCTTTTCATCCAAAACAAGAATTGAAAAGCCTTCATTATTGCTCAACACAGGGGTTGCAAACTCAATACGATGTAGAAGATCTAGATCTACAGTGTTAATGACAACACCGGATGTTAGGAACGGATAACGAGCGGAGACAAAATTATGTCACATTCGTTTCTCCCCCATTTTTATGTCGATCAGGGAAAAGGTAGGCTGGAAAAGAAAAGGAGCAGAGAAGAAAAGGAATGTACTCAGTTCATGCGTTTTCTCGGCACGCACACAAGAAAGCAGCTTCGATTTGGAATTGCGACCCAACCAGTTTCCCTTTGGCCTTTCTCTGTATACAATGGTATTTTTTGTCCATTGCCCATTTATACGAGATTGACGCCATCTAATTAGTGGGAAAGATGTGTATGGTGGTATCCAATGGTGTATAACGAACCCATGTGTAACCTACAGGCAGATTCAAGGAATATAGATGCATATCAAGGATATGAGAGAAGGACATGTTAATATAGATCTAAATGGTGAGTGATGATGAGGGGTGGTAATATATATATTGAAAAACTGGAAAACATTGAATTAACGCTTTTCAAGTTTTATTCAGATTTTTTAAAATTCGTTTGGTGAGGACACATTTTCATACCAATTCCATGGATTGGTAGACAAAAAAAAAAAGAATTTAATTACCAGAACAACATTTTATGTAGTTTTTTTGGCGTACATATCGTACCATCAATTACCATCGAGGGTTGTGAATAACAATTTGAAATACTAAGCAAACTGAACAAGGACGACATACAAATCGTCTAAACATTTTGTAATTTCACAGAGTTTCACCTTTGGTACGTAGTCTTGTACAAATCTGATCAAGTGCTGCAAGGCAAAGTAGAGACGAAGAAAGACACTGATGAACGTGAAATCCAGTGATCTACAACTTCATAAAAGCACAAATGGTCTACAACTTTATATAAAACAATAGAGCTACATCAACAGCTGTCTCACAATGCGTCAACAGCGGTCTATAACAAATACAACAGTTGTCTACAACATCATAAAACAACCAGCCAACAGTGGTCTACACAATACGTCAACAGAGACCGGGGAAGACGTGGGCCTGCTGCGGCAAGAAGTGGAGCACCAACGGACGAACAGAGTGACCGATGGGACGAGGTCTTGTGACGTCACCCGTGTAGACATGGCCTGGACGCCCTCCCTGGCGTGGCCACACTTCGTGGAGACAATTCCCGCGACAACTGTACACACCTGGTCATCCAGCTCACCCACAGCAGGGGCTCACAATCTTCCTGTACCAGAAATGTAGAAATGTGTCCGTGAAGGGTCGACGCAACATACAAAGGGTAGCCAAAAGTAGGTATACTAATACAGGAACATTGTTTTATTAGTCAATTAGTGTACGTTGTCCAGTGTAATAAGCATAGCCATTAATCCCTCCCCCCATACTCAAACAGTCTTCCGTGTGTATGCAGTGCTAATTTTAAGTGCAGGTAACAATGCGATACTGTATATCTACTTCGTATATAATTTTTTAAAGACAAATGATTTGATTGATTGAACAAGCCTCTCCAAATTAACAGTACTATTGATACAAGTACATGTATGTGAAGCGCATAAAGCGCGTTATGGACTTCCTGACTCCCCACGAGTAATTAAAAGACAGGAATGCAAATTATAATGTTCACAAATTTGCACTTTTAAGGACAAGCGGGCAACGCAGATTTCGGGGGTTTCCAGAAATCTTGACCTTCACACCAAAAGTGGGCATGGGCATTGTCCTACCTTTGGGAGAAGTTTTGGTTTCATTGGTGTGTATTTTTTGTTATAGAGAAACTGAACAAGGGTCAAAAAACTTGTACCTTTGATTTTCTCAAACAGCGTTTTACGGGATAGCCCCCTGTGCTTAAAAGCAACCAAATATGGTAACAGTTTTCAGCGATATAAGGGGGGGGGGGGGGGGGGCTCAAATTTATTTTTTAAAACGGAATTTCTAGACAAAAAAGCCTTTAGTGTGAACAGAGCACCACGTAGAATCCTGCACATGACAATAGACCCCGATTTTCTGATTTTAAAAAATAATTGAGCTTTGCCCGAGCAGGATCCAGGGCACTAGCCAAAGTCAAGACGATCGAGAAAATACCGAGAAAAAAATATGAAATACCCCGAGAACAAAAATATGAAAGCGTTAACAGAAAAAACATTCACCCCCTAAACAGTTATTGGAAACCCCAAGAATAACCCCTAGATCCAGAGTAGAAACGAATATTCTAAAGTCACTGGAAAGGCCCAGGATTACGTCTAGATCCAGAGAAGAAAAGAATATTCTCAACAGTTATTGGAAGCCCCAGAGGTACCTCTAGATCTAGTTTTCAGCGTTGTTGGAGCGGCAGATGAGGATGCACAGACGGTCTTTAGGAATATGCTGCAGCAGTTGAACCAGAAGTGACCCGCGTTGTTGGACCAAGTTCTCACACTTAGGCCTCAAGGGAACGGGGGCGAAGTCACACAACCTGTCTAGGCCGCTCTCAATCTGCGCCTATTGATAAACAAATTCGATAAGTCTACAGTAGAAATTTTTTTTTCCTGCAAATGAACGAGGCAAGATTTTAAAAGGTTTTGAGTCGAATTTTTATTATGGCTTTCTGAAGCCGTTTATCAATCTTTTTTAAACACACGTAATAAAACAATTCCTCCGTGACAGTCTTAGGTGTAAACATGAAAATTTTAATTAAAATCGAATAACGAAAAGCAGAAAAAAGAGGAAGCGTGAAAAATAGAGAAAACGGCTCATATATATCATAAAGGAGGCCTGCATAAGGGAGGCCTGAATAAGCAAAAACCTTCAAAGCAGTTCAAACCAAAACATGGCTACAACTTAATATTCACCAAAACATGGCCACAACTTAATATTCACAGCAGAAACTGAAGCATATCAGCGGTAAAACATGCTTTTAAGACATTTTCTCCAAAAGTCTCTTCCACCTGGCTCTAAAATCTTTTTAAACACTATGTTGCAGAGACGCATAGATACTTTTTTGGGCAATTGTTCATGAAATACAACTAGGGATGACCCCAGTTTTCACCCCTAACACCCCTAACTGGATTTAAAATATTGATACTTTTCAGTCTGACTCCGTATCCAAAGGGCTTACCGGGGAGCTCTCTTGCAGCAGCTGCCTCAGACGTTGCACGACTCTCTCGCACAAGAAACACAAGCGTCCTCCTCTCTCCGCCTCCTCGGGCACTGAGAGAAAAAAAAGAAACAAATAGTGTCACACGGACATTCAAAGTTTATAGGACTAAAAGTAATGTGTTAAGCCTATAAACATCTGAAATTCTCTTCTGACATCAATTTACAATAGGCTGTTTGATGAAAAGTTCCGGTTCGCCTTCAACTCAATGAGGACGTGCATTCTGCTCATTCGACTACGCTTGAACACTTTTGAGCATTTTTTTTTTTTAACCGGATAATTTCGTTATTTACACAGATTGTTCAATTCTGTCCTATAAGGGCAAACAGCAACAGGCAGGAAATATGAAAACGCAGGTTCATGTTTTCATTCGTGTATGATGGTTCGAAATGTACCTCATGCCTTTGGCGTGCTGCTGATCGGACCGATGTCCGTTACGTCTGCTTTTGATTGATTGAGTAGATCAAGGCGTTTTACGGCACTATTGAATCAATTTGATCTTGCAAGTGCCATCAAGTTTTAGTGCAACAAATCTATTATATGAAAAGGACGGACAGAGATACAAAAAAATATTTGTAAATATGTTATACGACATTTACAAGGGTATTTACAATATCAATTTCAGCGTTACGTCTGCAAAGCGGGAAGTTTCTTCGTTCGGGCACTACTTACGGTTCTATCATGTCGATGTGCTCTTTCTCAGACACTCCCCCCCCCCCCCCCGCCCTTCCAAGAACAAGTACTCGTATAAAGTCTACTTACCTTGAGCACCAATGACCACGAGGGACATGGCAAGCAGGACGACACTCATGTAAGTTTTCATTTTGTCAGTATGGTATGCTGAAAAGAATAGGGGTTAAAAAAAAGAATGAACGAACAACCGGATGAATATATACCCACCAATTGCATGAAACAAAATGGACATTACTTATGACATGTGACACAGACAGCAGCGTCTTTCCTTCCCGTAAAGTGTTGCGCCTTTGTCCAATAGTAGACCACAAGGCTAGTATAAGAAATAAAAGGAGCAAAGTGGAAAGTAAACGAGGTACTCACCTACAACTTGTAAACGTTTTATGCAATGAAAATTCTGAAATTATGCAAACTGAGCCCAACAATTTGAAATTATGCGATTCTGTTAATTTTAAGAAAGAATGATAATGGAAAATAATCAGAAATTACGAGAGAAAAAAAAGATAAATTTAGCTAAATTATGCAGGGTGCATAAAACCACGGTGACAGCCCAATTGTAGACCACAAGGCTAGTATAAAAAGTAAAAGGAGCAAAGTGGAAATGAAACAAGGTACTCACCTACAACTTGTAATTTTTCAACAGCTGGGGTTCTGTCTACGTTTTAGTGTCGATTGAGTCTGTGAGACGGGGTTATATACCTGACCGCCGTCCTTCCTCCCACCCATGGTCTGTTCAAACGAGGGCGAAAATCACGCGAAAAGGGAAATTGGAAGAAAATTATATATTCTTTTCACGTGAACTCTGTACTGCACTGTCATGGGTTGTTCTTTATTTCTTTTCAAATCTTCTCTTTCTTGTGTTCGTTGTGACTGCCCTGTTTGTTGGTCTTAAGGTGCGTGCCCACAGACCACGGAAAACAGCGGAACAAAACGTCGTGTTTGTTTGCGTCACTTTCCGTGAGGAAAAGATACAACAGTGGAAATCTCCAATATAAATCTGTACATGTGTTTCAGTCGGTAGAATCTAAGTGCTCCCACACTCCATGCAAAGGACAACCATAGAAATAGGCGTTTTAAAAAATCCGTATCATCATCCAGTGCCAGATCTGCGACAGACATCGGCGATCATAGTTCTCCATTCATTCCTTTGTTTGGATGCTCTAAAAAAATATACGTTTCCCTGATCTTTCCCTGTTATTACCCATTTGTTTAGGTTCCCTAGGTATGTTGTTCTGGGCCTACTCCTGCCTCGCTTGCCCTCAATTTTGCCAGTGAGAGCTAGATGCACAAAACATTTATGTCTATTCAGGTGTCCGAAAAACTGCATATATCGTTTCCTGATTGTTTTTAACATTGAGCGTCCCACGTGGGCTTCATCAAGCACTACCTCATTTGATTTCTTTTCCTTCCTCGATACTCTTAGCCGTCTCCTAAGAAACCACATTTCTGTTGCTTCTATTTTATTTTCACTGTCTTTGGTGATTGTCCAGCATTCGCTGCCATATAGAAGGGTTGACCAAACACATATTTTCAGCGCGCGTATACATGTAGACTGTCCCTCTGAACTAGGTCTAGATCTAGATTTGACAGTTGAATGACAGGTTGAACTTTACTTTAAGTGCCATGTTGTGAACGACTGCCGTTATAAATTCCAACATGTTTTCTTTGGATGAAAAAGTTTTAATCTTGGATAGCGTTCTTCCTAAATCAAGGAAGTAACGAATTGACGTGCAAATGCTACTTACTTTCATGTTGTTGTTTTTTATTATCCCAAAGGCGATTTCTTTCCACAGCTTGTCTGTCTTTATTCGATTTGCATAAAATTCATCTCTTTTATCCCGTGCGGAAGATCGTTTGCATACAACGGAAACCAAGGCACTGTTCACGCTAAAATAACAAAATATGTGAACAACTGTGTTTCTTGAACACGCACGCACACAACACACACACACACACACACACACACACACACACACACACACACACACACACACACACACATACATACACTCACAAACGCGCACGCACACACAACAAAGAGAGCTCACTTCTCAACTCAATAACTACAATCTGTGGATTTTTAAAAAACAGCATTATTACTGATTTTTAAAAATACTTCACAAACTCAAATTCTTCTTGGTGAACCTGTAGAATTTGGATCGCTGATTTCAAATATCTAATCCGATTTTGTCTACGACGTTTCCTTGTTGAGACAATGGTCTGTTGAAGAAGTCCCCAGTCCAGCCCTATGACGTCACACATCCAGTGATCGACCAACTGACGGGGCACTCCTTTGCACCGAGCAACGGCTTACGGTGAGAAGGAATCACCATTTCATTCCTATAAAACAAGTCGCCTCCGATCATGCAGATCGGCGCAGAGAGTAGGTCGTGTCTCTGTGGCTTGTAGAAATTGTATAGATAGATTCCTATAACTTACGGCGCCATGTGGTTAGGTGACAGAAATCGGCCGCCTTTGTGTTTTCCCATTCACTCAGTTAGCACCGATAGGTATAAAAATTCCCTTATGATTTCCAACTTGCTCCACATAGAGCTGGCAGACTGCAGGTGGCTTTAAGCACCGATCAGCGCTGTCGGCTTTATCGGAATCCAAACTACATTCTTATTACGCCCAAAAACTGGGAAGGCGTCTCGATGTCAACTCACGACCTCGTGCTTTCTTGTCTTATCTCCATTTTTTAATGGTGAAAATGTGACTTCTTCTAAGCTCACTCTTTGCTGTGAACTGCTTTCACTGTTATTGAAAATGGAGACAAGAAAGCACTGAGGTCGCAAACTCATACCGTCTCGCCGTCGCCAACTCGGGTTGGGCGGTTTTGCGTGACGTCACCCGACTGGACAGGGGACAATTTTAAATGGCCATTTCAGAGCTGGTACTTCACGGTAGACAAAAACTAATTACATTGATTGTTTGAATGACATTGCAAGATTGGTGAATGAAAATGCTGTCTGTATTGTTGCACATTTGTGTGGTTAGAGAAAATGATGCCGTGATTAATGTTTCGATGTACGACTGGACTTCTTTTTGTGGTCACATTTTTAGTATCAAATTGTGCCGTCATTTTCACTTTGATACTAGCCCTTCAATTGCATGTAAAAAAATTATGTGACTGATTCTGTTGATCAGCATGTTTTGAAGAATCAGTTTGATGCTAATGAAATGCCTGAACAAATTGACTCTACCAGACAATTGGTATAAGAAATATCAGGGATTTTGTTTCGAATGGTTTTTAAGATTAATTGGCTCTTAAGCCATCATGTTTTCCACCCAGACCAAAACATTAAGACAGTGGTGAAGGAGAAGCACATGGGCCATCTAGCTCTAAAGTTGCAAAACTTTGGGGAAATGGCAAAGGAAAGGGATCGGGGAAGAGTATAGATTAAAACAGTAACATTTTTTGCCTATTACATTTGCATTGTATCTACCTATTGATCTTTTGTTAGATGGTGTTATGTTATAAGATGAACATTCTTTTATTATTGTCAGGATCAAGTGGTATCTGTGTATGTGAGTATGAAGGCCTGTATGAGTATTGCATATCATTTGCAAAGTGCTTTGGTGGTACACTTACCATGTAAAAATGTGTACCTATTTTTGTTTTGTTTTTGTTTAGTATAGGGTATTACGGCGCTCGCAACTGCATAAGGTCATATGAGCGCGCGGGACACACCTAATACTTTTTCGTTGGTAGGAAATTTTGAATTTTGCCCGGGTGGCGGCCGAAGCCTACTCTTATCGATTTTAGACCACCAAGGGATCTTTAAAGTGCGCAACTTGCACATGGGCGCTCCGAGATTTTTCGCCCTTGTCCAAGAAGGCTAGATGTAGATCTTTCCTGCCAGAAGATCAGGGGAGTGGTAGAAAGACAGCTGTAAGAAGGAGTCAAGGGGTAACAGTAGAAAGCCTGCAGAAAGAGTCAGGAGCCCAGAGGAGGGGGCAAGGGGGGTGAGGGGTTGGGGGCAGAAAGAGGAGACGAAAGCAGACGACAGAATATTGCTAGAGAGCAGGAAAGGGGGTGAAAGGAGACAATCTTAGAGAAGAAAATTTTTCGGTCGCTACCCGGATTCAAACCCGGGACCTTTGAATGAGAGGCCAACACCTTAACCTCTAGGCCACGAAAGCCCCCTCCAGTACCTACTTTACAATAGCCTTGAAGTATAGATTATGGTTTAACACCCATATCAACCCTATTAAGTTATTCAAGAGGAGGGAGATAGGAATTGTCCGTCTCCGATAATACCAAATCAATTTAATGAGTGAGAGGCTTGAAAACTCCACAGAACAACCCAAGCCCAAGTTCAAGAATGCCCAGTCAGGGATTTGAAACAGGGCCATCTACTCCACCGCCCAGCATGATACTTACTAAGCTACTGTAGTGTCCATCCCACAGCTCATGTACTGGTAATAAAAAATTAATGACATCTTTACTAATGTGTATAGTATTTTATCTGCTATACGTGGACTTGGATACCCACAGAAACTATCTTTTCGAAGATAACCCAAATTTAGAAAGCCCATTGACATGTAACAGGTTCCCCTGAACTATAATAAATGTGTATATAACTGTTGTTCTATTTATTGATGCGTCTGACTTGTTTCCTTCTTCAGAGATGATATTTCTTTCATTTTTTAAAATGAAATGCTTGGTTCTGTCAATGCGTTGCAAAAAACAATGACATACTATTCTTTGAATAGCATGCTAGCTAAGAGTGACAAGAGCAGTTGGGAAGGTGGCATTAAATTTTAACTTCAGTCTCTGGAAGAACATGACTGTAGGCCTTTATGAAAATCCTCCAACACAATAAGAAGTAATTGGCAGGAACTGAGAAGGCTTAGGCCTGAACCAATAGTATTATATTCGTACCAGGATAACTTGCGTTGAAAGCAACCAAGCTATTGACTGATTTAAAGGAACTGTGTAATCCCTATACATTGTTGTATTTGTATTATGGAAATACAAGGAATACTTTTGATGTGTTTCAAATACGGTTTTGGAAATAAGTGTTGTTGATATTATACAAAAGTCACTTTATTGTTCTAAGAAAATACTCAATTTTGAGAGAAGAGTAGTTTACACCACGATCCTTGCACTTTCAGGTGCATCTACATTTATTCGAAAGCTCATATTTATCATGACGTGATTGATTTTGAATTAAGGGCGTTAAAAAACAAATTAACGACACAAATGTGTTTTTTTTTCATTTTTCTCGACTGCCTGGAAAAATGTGTGTGTGGAAGAAAGGCTGTATCTTTCTTAAGATTCAGTAAATATTATTCAAACAATATACACATTAATTAAGAATGATTGTACTTCAAGTTTAACCACATTTGACACCTGTTGAGTTGATGCCTGGTGAATATTTGCAATGAGAACTTCTTCAAATTTTGAATGGCTTTTTCTCAAAACTGATTCTCTGAACCCAACTAACTTTAAACAGATAACTTGGGAACGAAGCCATAATTTTTAAATTAAATAAAGACCAGGCTGTTCAGAAATGAATGCCCTTAAAAAAAAGTAAAAACAAACCCCAAAAAAATTCTCCATAAGACTGATTTTTCCTAAATCACGCCACATTTCTGAACAAAAAACCCCTTCAAAGGTCATCCACGCTCATGCATGCGATCACATCTCGGCTCTAAATCTCGATGCGAGGTACAAGTTAATTGCTCCAGACGCAAGGAGTTTACAACAAAGGGATCACGCCCAGGTGTGAACTCCTCGACGCCTTTGATTTTGCCGAACATCGAACTCGCAATAAGAACCTACCGCCTGAGCAATACAGCCAATGCACGATTGTTAGGTAGGGCCACAGAATTCTACACTTAGTGTGGAATTCTGTGGGTAGGGCCAACAAGGCTGCCTCATACCCATGTCCATCAAATTATCAGGGAGGTATGTAGAATATAAAAATATTATAGGCCCTACATGTCTACATGATTGCCCATCACCTGGAACGGCAGCTGAATGATCGCCTCATTCATAAGGACTGAGGAACGCAACGACACAAGCTAACAAAGACTGTACTAGATCTATTCCTGCATCAATAATAGTAAGTTTTGTTCTCATTCTAAAAGTCCAAAGGTGCTGTTATGTCGGTCTTTAAATATTTGAAATCATTGTGTTCTCCACTTCGTGAAAAACAGGAAACAAAACTATTGTAATCAATAATAGGCCTATTATTAATTATAGACCAAGACATACTGTTAGCAATCAGATAAAGCTGGCATCACCCTCTTTTGTGTTTGCTGTTCCTTACACCTAAAGGTAGTTATGGGGCACGCCTGGATTAATCATTCAGTCATATCTTAAATTCAGTTTTAAAAAATACTTTTTTTCACCGTTTCTTATCATAATATAATCTTTTAGCGTCTTGAAATACATGTATTATCTTTATAATTTGGTATGTTCGATAATTTTTTGTTACTTAGACACGTTTTCTTCTTATTTAGCCCATCTTTTTAATTTTTAAACTACTCGTACAACACAAAACTCTTAAATAATTGAACAGTCCGTATCACATACAGAATTTTTTTTTCTCTCTCAGTCATCTATCCGTCATCCCGCCAGTTGATCACAATCTCTCTCTCTCTCTCTCTCTCTCTCTCTCTCTCTCTCTCTCTCTCTCTCTCTCTCTCTCTCTCTCTCTCTCTCTCTTCTCTCCCTCTTTTATTTAATGTTTCCCGTTCTCCTTCGTCCCTTCCTAAGGCCCGCCCCACCTCTTTCATCCCAGCCCCATCCCTTCTTCCTTGCGTGGATTCCCCCACCCCGCCAACCCCCACAACGTGGCCCAGCCCTAAAAGATTCTATAAAAAGAAACACCACAGTTCGCGAGTTTAGATCATAGTCCGCGGCCATATTTACTCCCCACCTCGGCGTGCCACTCATGGCACCGCGAAGAGAGAGAGAGGAGGGTCCATAATTTGGTGTAAGGTCCTTGAGAAAATTCAACTCAAGCTTGTGAAAAGAGAGCGTGGCCAATTTGGCAAAAATTAGCTAGCTGATGCTAGCTTCCGGCGGACCTTTATCAAAGATAGTATTTGCCCTTATTACAAGGAACTGCCAGTTTGGTCATGTTAGAAGCGAGAGTGGTTTGCAAACCTTACATAATGTAGAAATTTGTATGAAGTCACTAGCCTACCATCGATCTGTTTTCAGACCCAATTCAAGTGAAAGTAGACTTAGATCTGCTGTAGAATCTCTTAGTTGGTCTTCTCAGATATTACACAAAAGAACATATAAGATCCAGTTGATCCCCTGAAAATTTTCTGCCGGTTTCTTTTCTGTTATTTTCATGCCGACCTGTTCTCTGCGAAATGTTGCTAAAACAAGCCGACTCGCAGTACACTACTCTGCAAAGCTGATACAAATCAAATCGTTCGATTATAATAGTTTTTTGGGGAAATAACACTTAAAATGAGATGAGGAAAGGGGATTAGGGAGTGACTTATAGGGCAGTGAGCGTTAATATGATCGTGGAGTACGCTTTTTGAAAAGTTCGATTACAAAGATTAAAAGGGTATAACAATACATGTATTCAGTTATGCTTCTTGCCATTGTGTATAGGCCTACTGTTTAAAAGGGGGTAACTCTATGCCTTGGACTGAGATTGAACTGGAACTGGCAGGCAACCAGAGGTTTTTTTGCAGGCAACTGACTGACAGATGCCCCAGAGGCGACAATCTGGCAATCATACGCCATTTTCTTTTTCATTGATAGAGTTCTTTCTATGTGATGCACAGAAAGCGTGGTTTGATTATCATCAATTTGAAACCATGAGCGACGAACAAGCAGAAATTAAGCTGGGTAAGTACGTTGGTCTTCCTTTTGCCATTTATTTGACTGATTTTAGTCCCCTCTGAGCTGAAACATATCCACGTTAATGCAGGAGCCAAGGAGGAGAGGTGTTGGTTATTCAATTATTGGATTATTGTTGGATGCACGGAAGGAGGCTAGAAATCTGATTATTTTTTAAATTTTTTTAAGTGCAGGCCTATCTAATCTAGATCTAGATTTCTAGATCTAGAGATCTAGAATGGTATTTTTTTACTTTCCCTCCCGTCTCACACTCAGCTACCAATTGTTTATTTTGTACTTCTAAATATTGATGCGCTGAACTGCCTGAACACGAATATCAACTTCATTTCCGTCGCAAATTAATAGTTTTTGAAATATTTGATTGTTTTTAACCGAGATAGACATGCTTTGGACCAATCGGGGGGTTCCAGGAGGGCCTGCCCCACTGGGGTAAAAGAAAATCTGGGGGGTTACAGGGGGGCATGCCCCCCTGTTTTTACCCATAGTTTGATATTTTACAGTTAGATTTGAAATTGTCTTGAAAATAATTGCTTTGCGACAGTTTTAGTGGCTTTATGTGTGATCTGCAGCAAACAGTACAGCAGTTTGACCCCTGAAACAGTGCATCTGTGTGCGGGAGTGAAAGTAAAAATTTACCTCTAATCTAGAATCTAGTTTAGATCTAGATTCTAGATTCTAGATCTAGGGAAGGACTTCCGTAACGAGCGACCACCCAATCAAACACAATAAAGAAGAGGCCTAGACCTAACCCTCCCCCTACCCCTACCCCTACCCCTACGGACCCCTACTAACCCTAAAGTAGCCCTAACCCTAACCCTACCCTTACCCCTACCCCTACCCCAAGCCCTCAATTCCGCTCTGTCTCATAGTGGTCGCTCGTTACGGAAGTCGGGAAGATTGAAGAATGGCCACCTCTATTCTCACCCGGGGTGAGAATAGTGCAGGCGAGTCTTTTGGCTATTCTCACCCGGTGCGCGTTCACCGTTATAATAAGTTATAGCCTAGATCTAGTCTAGATCTAGATCTAGGCCAACAAATTTTGCGTTCACCCTAATCCCTAAACCACAGAATTCTACACTGTGATAACTGAAAAATTGTAGAATTCTGTGCCGTGAACAAACGTTCCAAGTACTGTAGCCTACTAGAAGCGTACAATTTGTGGGCAGTGGAGAGAGAGAGAGAGGAGTAGCGCGAGAACTTCCGGGCAAAACAAAATGGCGACCCGCGTAGTTCGGCTCGATTCGAAAAGT
>NW_004797330.1:1939953-1956258 GCF_000002075.1 Aplysia californica | reverse complement strand
AGACTTTTAAACATGAATTATATTAGTCTACTTAACCTTATACCTGTTTTATGAAACCAAGGAAGGGAATTCTGAATGTTGAAATATGTAAAAACTGAATAAAAATAAATTTAAAAAAAAGTGATTTAAATCACTGATTTTTATCAAAAAAATCAAGTTGATTTAAATAAAAAAAATCAACTGATTTAAATCAACCCAACCCTGACTTCAATTATCATTTATGCATTGTTCTTTTGTCAGCCCCATCATGTTGATGTAGATCTAGGCCCAGGCTATCATAGCGGATAATTTAATTAATCTAGAGAACATCTCATGTACACGTATACTTTTTTCAAGTAGTATTTTGCAAGTGAACACGAATATCACCTTCATTTTTGCCGCAAATCAATAGTTATTGAGTTATTATTGTTTGCAAACAGAGAGGTATATTACAGTAGGACCATTGGCGTAGAAATATTTTACTTGTTTTTAACATGGGGGGTTTCAGTAGGGCATACCCCCCTGACTTAAAAGAAGGAAGTGATTATTTACACCGGGTGTGCGCATAAGAATTAATTCTATTCGCACAGGGTTGAGCCTACGTTGATTTTGGACCTTGTTTGTCTCACCCGAGTATCCCACCTTTCGGTAAAGGCTTTAAATGTTAAAACTACTGGTATACTAATTATAATATATTTGTTTCAGTTTTAGGGTTAAAGCATGCACTCATCTCTCTCTCTCTCTCTCTCTCTCTCTCTCTCTCTCTCTCTCTCTCTCTTTCTCTCTCAAGGCGCAAGGAAAACAAAACAACGAAAAAAAGGGAGATTTGAGTCGTTATCATTGACACAATACACAACTTGAATTCCAATTGAGTGGGGTTTTTTCGTATCGCATTGCACAATTAGAATTAGATCTATCTCTACCAAAGATAGCACATAGCAAGATTGTTCACTCAGCCTGAAAAGTGTTTGTAGAAGTCCGCGCATTGCTTCAGGTGTCGCTGGAGTCTTTATTTTGAAGCTCTCTTTTGTTTCTTCAAAAGAAGAATAGGATAAGCACAGTATGTTAATTTTACTTTTCTTGTTTTTCACACAAGTAGGGTAACTGTTCGCAAAGTCCGCACTTTTTCGAAGAGGGTGCAACCATATTTTGAGGACACTTTTATAATTGGCTCAAAGAGAGGAGTGAACTATCTTATAAATACATGATCTTTGTCCCTACGCGATGAGGGGGAAAAAAATGAGGAAATGCTAGGCCTAATTAATTTCCATCCTTCTTTTGAAACACCTTGTGCCAATAATATTTTGTAGTATTCACACACCAAGTGCGAATACAATTTCATAGTATTCACACACCCTATGCGAATAAGATTTCATAGTATTCGCACACCCTGTGCGAATACAATTCCATAGTATTCACACACCCTTTGCGAATTACTACAGCCTAAAAAGAATCTTGGGGCGGGGGAGTAAAAGTAAAGGGAGTGTATACAGACCCGGTAACGGGGAACAAAGTCACAAAATATACAGACCCGGTAGGGGAACTCTTTTGTGATTTCGGAAAGTTTCAGCGCCCTCTTGGCTCAGGGAAGACCTAGGTTCTTCTAGCTATGGCCTAGGTCTAGATCTAGACAGACAGACATAAATCATTGATCTAGTTTCGAGGCAAGCCTAGATCTAGATCTAAATGAAGATTGCGGATGTCTTTTCGAAGAACGATCGTTTTCCCTCCGTTTTGGAGTTGGAGGAATCACTATTTGAAGAAAAGAACTGCATAATTTCAATCGAGCAGTGACCCTCTCTATTTCTCTGCCTCTCTCTCTCTCCTCTGTGTATCGCTCGCCCTCCCTTATCTTTGTCTCGTTCCCTCTTGCCAACTGGGGCATGTCATACATTTTGCTAGCACTTCTCTCTCTCTCTCTCTCTCTCTCTCTCTCTCTCTCTCTCTCTCTCTCTCTCTCTCTCTCTCTCTCTCTCTCTCTCTCTCTCTCTCTCTCTCTCTCTCTCTCTCTCTCTCTCTCTCTCTCTCTCTCTCTCTTTCTCACACACACGCACACACACACACACACACACACATAAACACACTACTGGGTCTGGGCGCTGAAACTTTCCGAAATCACAAAAGAGTTCCCCTATCGGGTCTGTATACTTCGTGACTTTATTCCTGGTTACCGGGTCTGTATACACTTCGAATGAAAAAAGTTTGCTTACTTATCTTATCAAAGCATAGTTCAGTAATGATGAATGGATGTTTTTTTACCATGGAGATTTCGTTTTCTCAGAGGAATCCTCACACCCTGCATCTGACAAAAAAAGGGATAAAGATCGCAAGAGATCAAGGTCCCCTCGAAGAAGATCCAGGAGCAGAGACCGTAAGAGGTCGCGGTCTAAAGAGAGATCAAGGCCAAAGAGATCAAGAAGGTATTATTATAGCAAAGTGACGTCATCTGCATGTGGTTGGCGGGTGCTCTGGTGCGGTTTGCTCCTTCTTTCCAATTAAACATCTGTCGTCCTTATCTCTTTTGTATTTGTTACTCTCTTGTAGCTCCTCTAATCTTTGGCATTTCCTTAATGAATGTGTTGCAAGTGCTGTAAAACTCCTACTAAAACTGAAGTGACATCATGTAAATGTACAGTTTGAAAATGTTTATCTCGTGGCAGCCTTTATATATTGCTTTTATGTTCTGTTAATAGCACTTTTGTTTAGGCTACATTTATCCTTTACTACAACCCCAGGGAAGACTGTCCGTGGCCATATTACAAATGTTAGAATCAGATTTACTAATTTTGTATTTACTGATTACTAAAGTAAATGCTGGTGAGTGGGCAGCCCTGATATTATTCTGTCTTCCCATTTTTCTGTACCTAATTGTTAGTGACCTGACTTTAGGTTCCACAACTCTAAGGTACCTGGGGATTTTCATGCCGCTGCCTGCCTTCCAGAGAGTACAGTCAAACCTGTGTAAGACGGCCACCCATTGTCAAGGAGAAAAGTGGCCGTATAAGACAGGTGGTCGTCTTAGGCAGGACTGATCAAGATGAAGAAAACAAACCATTCCCATCTGAGGTCCCAATCGAGAGTAGCCGCATTGTTGTTGTTATTGTTGTTGTTATTGTTGGTTAGTATTTTTAAGGTGTAATTTTTATTTTGTTGCTGATTTTGCACAAGGGTGACAATAAAACGAAATGTATCAGACTTTCTTGGATGGATCCATAATCCAATAAAATGATGAGCATATGAATTGGAATGGATGTCTACCCTTGTTCATAGGAAGATTTGTAGTGAGGATTTGCAAAGTGACTTCAGCAATTGAAAAAGGGTTGACCTTATTCTTCCTGTTAGCACAATGACATATCAGTGCAATGTTGTTTGAAAAAAAATCTAGCTATCTTTCTGACTGTTGTTTTATACATGTTTGATATGTCCAGTTGAGCCTTTTGCACTTCTCGCATTTAAGGATATTTGTTGTTTCAGTCGATCTCCAAGAAAACCACGTAAAAAAAGACCACACAAATATTGGGACATACCTCCTCCTGGATATGAACACATTACTCCAGCACAGTACAAGGCCATGCAAGGTACTTATTTCCCTCTTTTAAGTGATTCGCAAATAATTTTAAGATTGTATTTTTGCTGTTTATGTAAATGGTTTCAAATGTGACCTGCTAATAGAAATCTTTTTTAAAGGGTTAAATTGTATTGATTTATTTTCATTATTTAATTGTCAAGCAGTGGTGGTAATAATCTTTGGAAAGTCATCTAGTTTCCTCTCACTCCACCCACAGTGTGGCAATCTCCAGTCCCCCGACCGGTTTGGGGGTGCCATTTTGATACATTTGTGTGTTAGTTTACATGTACATATTGTTTAGTCCCGAGTAGATTTTATCCTTTTGCTGTTGTCATTTGTTTAGCTTTAAATGGGGGCTTAGCTTTATAAAGGTTAACATTTGTTCACATTTGTTCAGAACAAAAGTTGATACAAGATCTAACAACAATACTTTTTTGTTTCTGTAAAAAGTGAGCTTTTGTTTAAAATGACCTGAAATATAAAGGTACTCGAAAGATAGAATTAAAAACAAGAAAAAAAAAGCATTCCAAAGAAAACTGGCGTGGCACACTCCAATATTGCCCCATTATTGATTGTTGTAGCGGCTGGCCAGATCCCCACGGAACCTGTAGCTCCTATGCCTGCCGCAGTGGTGGCCTCAACAGACATTACGCAGGTTCCTGGCATGAGCTCACTCAGTCGACAAGCTCGCCGTCTTTATGTGGGAAATATTCCCTTTGGCATGACTGACGTGAGTGTTTGGTAACCTGCTGTTCACATTCACATGGCATGTGTCATGTTTGATTTAATGATGCCGAATTGCTGGAAATAAAGTGGGAGACAGTTTATAATAAATTCTCAATTTACTAAAATAACAAAACGTGTTGTTTTTACATTTCTCCTATTCTAGTCAAATGTGCATCATTGTTTCAGACATGACCCTCTGATTCATTATTTTGAAAAAAAACATGGGGCCTACTTTTCCCTTTCTCTCTATTCTCGTTTCCATTTAGCTTCCGGCCAGATCCCATCGGAGCCCTTGAATGCCCCTGCAGTCGGGCCCACTAGTGCAGACGCCAGTGTCAATTATGCTGGCAGCTCCCTCAGTCGTCAAGCTCGCAGGTTATATGTGGGCGGTATTCCCTTCGGGATGACCGACGTGAGTGCAGCTGGGCTGCTTTGGGAATCCATGCTCACTTATTAATCATTTTAATCTTTGTCTTTCAGATTTTTCTTTTCCTTCTCAGTGTGTGTCATTATAGGTTGTGTGACACCTGCTTGTTATTGTTGCTGGTTAGAAATGGAATGGGTCTTTTCACAGGTTCTACTCCTCCGTTGTTTCTGTTTGTCTTCGGTCTATCATCTTGCTTTGTTAATACTAGAACTGCGATTGTTTTTGAAACTTTTGTGTAAAGCAGACAAGTTGGCAGTCTGTCAGCAAATATTTCGATACTGTTAAAGTTTAGTGGCTGGGATACAGATATTTAACAAAATTTCCAATACTCATATCTCCCATAAAGATCTTGACATATCTTTTACAGTATTTTATGCTCTGTTCTGCTCAATGTGTTTCAATACCAACGAAAATGTTGGTTTGAAGTCATGTCCTGTCACTTATATAAAATGAGAAATGGAACTCACAAAAGTTGCCCCTTAACATGCATTGTTGTTTGCAGTTTCCAATTCTTTTGTTTCTTATAATGAAGTTACTTTACTTACTCAAGACCAAAGTGGAATATCTCAGTTTCCCTTCCAAGTGCATAGGAACAATTTTAACCGAGAAGTTTTAGTGAAATATTTAATCTTGATGCTTTTGCAGCCCTTTGAAGGAGTATAACAAGATTTAGTATACTATTTTGCCCAGCACACAAAGAAATAGGTCAAATTTATAAATTAAGAGTTAGATTTCAGCTTTAAAATTTTGGATTGAGTTGAACATGACATTGGTCTTTTAAGCAGGGAAAATCTAAAAATCAGGATACTAGGCAATCAGCTTTAAATAGGCCTAACAAAAATTTATAGTCTGCAATGTGTGACAGGTATTTCCATGTGTCCACTCACATATCTCAGAGATGCCAACCAGTACGATTTTACGTATTTTAGTACGATTTTTTGCCGAAAATACGCGAATACGACTTCACATGAAAAAATGCGCATCCTGGAATGCGAAAAATACGAGATTCAGCTTAGGCGAGTAATCCTAATTATCTCAAGCCCCATCTTTTGTCAAAATAGTATCGGTATCGCGGAACTGGAATATTTGAAAACCAAGCCCGATAAGGTCTGTAAGTTCAATTTTGCAGGTCGCGATTGTGATATTATATTCGTTCAGCTTTTCCCCGTCCGAGAGTACGTTTCACTTTCATGCGGACAGGTGGCAGGCTGAAGTGTATGTGACACCGAGTCTCGATCGGGAAAATCAAGATCTGCTTTCGTTACCACCTAGAAGTTTGCCAGCGGTAGTCTGATAACGCAACATTTGTGACATGCAGGTTGTGCAGTATAAACGCTGTGTCACCGTGCAAATAAAATTTAATGAATACTCCGACTCGTCTCTGTGCTGTCGCTTGTGTGAAAAAACGAAAAGAAAATACAAGCGTCGTCCCATTTTTAGATTGTCTGGCTCCCCATCGTGACCGGTCAGTGACCCTGCGCGCATTCGCATCATAAAAATACGGCATCATGTGAGCAAAGACCGTCTTTGGTGGGAATGACGGCGTGTCGAAGCATGGGACTATGGAATGGGGGAGGGGATTATTGATTTTTTTTTAAAAGATACACGGGGGGGGGGGGGGGGAGGCAACACCAGAGGACAAAAACTTGGAAGCAATTTCAGTACAGTGGAATCCTGTTATAACGAGAGGGAGGGGACCAGTGTCAAATGTCCGTTATAGCAAGATTCTCGTTATAAGGGACCCAGTAATAAATTCAAGGAAAATAGTAAAGTAGGCCTTATCTACGAGTCTGGTTTCGGTTTATTTCTTTTTGTAATCTCCCCTGATGATGATTTGGTTCAACATGACCTTTAAGTAGTTTAAGTCTTACTTGATCAAAAGTTGAATCAGGTTTCTTTCTCAAACGCTAGCGATATTGACAGCTCGGCGTTGGCGATCAGAAAGAAAGTTCTCTAGGCTAACTCGCCCGCTGTGTTGTCCCCCACCATACCACACCCCGCCCACTTTACACATTCACTCCGTCCATCACAGTACAGCACTATGACCTCTCCATCCCCGCATCGGTGAAGTGAGAGGCATGGTAGACCTAGATAATCTAGACTCTACTGGCCTATCACACGATGCGTTCTGCTTGTCTGTGCATGCCACACTCTCCGCACTCATTCAATCAGGCCTTCATTGTTGGCACTCGTGGGGTCTCCCATTCTTTGTTTCGCTAGATCATCAATAAGTTTCTCAACTGGCGAGGTTTTACATTAATAAATAGCCTACGCTCTGTGCACAGCAGCAGCTATATTCCGGTATAACCGACTAACGTGTTTGTCTGATTGCGTTATATTAGTATTTTATTTACAAATGGGTAAAGGGAAAAAAAAACGGGGTTTTAGAAAAGTGTCTTTATAATAGACTTCTCGTTGTTTCAGGACTCGTTATAAGTGGATTCCACTGTATTTTGATTAGAGCTCTCTGCAAAGCGCGCGTTGGTGCAGGCCGTGTGCGGAATAGGGACCCTTCATACTTTGCAAGTCTGTGTGATTGAAATAAAGTGTTCGCGTTTCATTGGATGGGTGATAGTAAATTATACCTACAGTGTATGTTGTAGCTTTCTGTTCAACTTTCAAGCCAGGCAGATTAAAAGATTTTCAGAGTCACTGCATCTTGCCCTCCCGCAGTTGTAACAACTCTCACACTGCGTGGGTCTACTTGAGCCATTCAAGTTATTGCTCTTCTCTGAGTTTGAGCAATAATTTTAGCCGTCAGTTCATAACATGAATCTTGACACCCAGACTGGTTCTTGATAGTCGAAATTCTTGTTCTAGGCCCTTCCGAACGCTCAAAGCAGGATTAATTTTTTAATATAATAATGAGACGAAAATATTATAGACTGAAATGCTTAAGTCAAACAAGACCCCAGTACGACACTGAACACTAACTACTAACATGTTGTTGACTGGATACATGTATATTGTACGCTTGTGTGCTCCCTTTTTCGAGCTGGTGAGCTAGTAATTTTTTTCAGGAAATATTGCTGGACACCTTGAACATTTTACTAGTTGGTGGGTCGGTCGTGGGGAATACACATTTTTCCCTGAAAATACACATTTTCATATTTCCCAATACTCATTTCGGTTTTCTGTGGTTGGCATCTCTGCATATCTGGATTCACTTGTTTAGTTTTAACAACTTTATACAATTGTCTGAAATCAAAATACAGCAGCAACAAGCAGAGAATATGAATGGGGGGGGGATACAAACCCGCTAAGCGACATTTTGGAAAAGCTCGAGATTTTTGGCTTATAAATGCATGTTGTTACCAGCCGTCAGATGCACAAAGTGTTTTCTGCCAAAACCCAACACATCCTTCCTAAAATCCACTGGAAAATCTTTTTACCCGAAATCTGATGCATCCAAAATCATAATTTTCCTAAACTCGATACATCCTACAAATTTCTTTTTCGGCAAATGAATGTTCCCAATCCTTTCACGTGACTTCCTCTTCAAAAGGGCGCCAACGAGTGTAAACAGTACTTTTGATCAGCCCAAAACAACAGCTCATTCAATATGTTTGATAGAGACTTCCACCCTCTGCTAGCAGACAAAAAAATCATTTGTTCTATGAGGGTAAAGTGTTGAAGAGAGGACTACTAGGACTACTGTTGCTATAATCAGAAGGAAAGAGTGACGTAAGGCATCAAGGGACTTTATTTCTCGGGATATAGCTGGTTTTGCCTTTTTTTTAGTCGAGCTTCCTTTGTTGGTAAACCAGCTCCCTACCACTCACTGTTGTACTTTCTGCAATCAGTTCGTGCGTATAGAGGCATTACATTTTTTAAAGGCTGATTTTCTCAAAAGTGCTAAAATGGATGTAGCAGGTTTTGCATCTCAGCCCTTCTTTATTCCCTGACTTCTAAATGTACCCATTTTAAAAAAATGGTAGAAATGGTGTTTTGATCCAAACAGTTATTCAGTTGTGTATTGTTATATTGACAAACAGGTTAGTACCTTTTGGGTTTTATTACATTAAAAAAGATATAGAAATGCAACACGACAGTGGCTTTTCAAAAAATTGTCAAAAGGGCTGATCCCATGGAGATCATTTCTAAATCTGGGATGGTCTTGCGTGAGTTTAAGCAACTGAAAAATGTGTGGACAGTTTCTGTATTTCAGGTCAAAGCACTTAGATTTTATTAAACTGTTCAAAATTGTTATTGTTGTTATGGAAAAATGTAGTACTGACCTATTTTTTGTTTTGCTTTTATCAACAGGAAGCTATGATGGATTTCTTCAACCACCAGATGAGAATAACTGGTCTGGCACAGGCAGAGGGCAATCCTGTTATTGCCGTTCAAATCAACTTAGACAAAAATTTTGCATTTTTAGAAGTATGTACTGGTGGTTTTTCTCCCTTCAATTTGTTTACATCTTTCTTGAAATCTGCCAGTTCTGTACTTGTTCCTCCATCATTATCAACTCCCTCCGTAAAATACTGCGACAGCGCAGGACTGACGAAATTCCATACTCGCCTTCGTATTGTCTTGTATAAGTTACGGATATTTACGGTAATTGTCTCGGAAATAAGTTAATGTTATAGAAACCTGCCAGATTGTTCATTTCCTTCAGTCGGCCATTGTTCTGCTATGCCCCGTGCATTCATTGCGGGTTGGTCGACAGTACATTTTCTACCTGCAGATGGGTCAAAATCTGGCAAACTTTTTGTGCCAATTTCCTCCTTTCTATCATTCACTCATTCCTTCTGTCTATCTTCGAATTGTTGCTGTGGCTTGAAAATCTGTGCGTTGATCAAGTAAATTGAGTTGTGATCTTAGACAGAAAATTACTGTCAGAAAGAAACCTTTTTTGCAAATTTGTCTAGATCTAGAGAAATTATCAATGCGAAGATTCTACGGCACATGAACGCAATATAATAAGGGCCGCGATGAAAGAAATATATATGCTGATACGGGGTGCCCACTACAGATGGGATCGGCCAATCGGGCTATTCGCTCGACTCGGTCGCCTCAAATTGCGATCGGGTTGGCTGATTGGCCCGATCCAGCCGTAGGTAAAATCAAGAATAATTCGAAGTGGTGTTCCGAGGTTATGATGGGCGACATTTAGAGGTGAAAACTGAGGTAAAATTAGGGTATACGTTGGGCAACTGCATTGTGAAGGTATCTATTCATTATTCCCAGGCTTGCCTGCTATCAATGGTGCGAAGGCAAATTAATTGAATTATAATAGCAATGAAAGGGGAACCTCCTTAGACCTGCATATTTGCCGACAATCGTCTGAAATCGGACAATCACGACCCGACCCGCGAGCCGGCCGATGCTATCGCTAGGCCTACCTGTACACTGTATAAGTCAATGTGCAAAGTGCAAGGCCTGGCCGACTGCCAGCGCCCCCTTTTTCTCCCGTCGGCTTTGTCGGCACTTTCATTTTCGCGCCGGCCACTGACTGCCGACGTCGGCGTTTCCGACATAATTGTCGGAACCTGAGTAGAAATACGAATACGAAAAAGGACGACGACCAAAATGATCTACTTTCAGTTTCGTGCTAGAGCGGCAATTTTGAATTTAGTTTTTTGACAGTTCATGTGGATTCATTCTTAGATTGAGTCCGACTTACTTGTTCTAGATCTAGATCTAAATCTAGAGTTATAGATCATTATAGACCTCAATGGAGGATTCATATTCCAATTCTATTGTGTCAAACCCTATTATAGGTTGTGCTGTAATATTAATGTTGGTAAAACGCATTTCATCAGGTGCGTGAACTATTTATTTGACTCATCAGCTGAGTCCCTCTCTCTGTTCGAGTGTTCGGAATCGGATGCGGATTTCTTGTTCAAGGCCTCCTATTCCTATTCACTTGTTCTTCTAAATCTAGAGTCTGGATTCTAGATTTATTTAGATTACTAGATCTAGATCTAAATGGATGATTCATATTCCAATTCTATTGTGTTATTGTATCAAACCGTATTATAGCAAAGTGGTAGGCCATGTTATGCTTTTGTTTTGGGGGTTTTGTTTTTGTTTCTTGTTTTTTTTTTTCTCTTTTCATTTTTGACTTGTGCTGGCCTTTTACATAAGGGCCGTTGCAGGTTCTTTTATGGGGAAGGGTTTGGGTTAGGTTTAGGTCTCTTCTTTATATTGTGTTTGTTGGGGTGGTCGCTCGTTACTTGGAAGTCCTTCCTTTTACGACACCTACAAAAGCTCTTATGGGGGGGGGTTGCGCAAAATTTTCAGACAGTCTGGTTGAGGCTCACATGCAGGTCTACCTCCTTTTAAACATTGCCAGCAATGGAAAATATGTTGGTGAAGAATTCAAACAAGACAAAATTTTGGGGAAAGAATAAATCTTATGGGCTGTAGGCAATCTCTTCAAACAGGCTCCCAAATGCCATTTTCAACCCTCTAAAAGCACTAAATTTCAATTTCTTCGGGGGCTTAGCCCCCTGAAACCCTGCCGGGACAATGTCCCTGGACCCAGCTGGGGGCCCCTGCGGTTCCCAGACCTCCGGCAGAATTTTCAGCTTCAGCTTGTGGAAGCACTGTAATTGTAGGCATGAGGGTTTTTTCATTCTGTCTACAGGTAACAGTAGATCTCAAAATAATGCAGACAGAAAATTAGGGGTTATTGGCTCCCCAAATGGTTTATTTTTAACTCGTGATCATGCCTTTGTAAAAGGATAGTGGAGTTTTTGTCATCTTTACAGTCTGGTTTTGGGTGGGGGGTTTGGTGCGAGTGTAACAGTTTTATGGCGCTCGCAAGTGCATTAGGTCAGATGAGCGCTTGAGGCTCCAGTTAGTTTTCATGTTAGTTTACAACACAACTTTGATTGTTTAACCTGGTTCTCTTTTGGAACTCCCTGCAAGATTAAAAAATAACAAAATAATATGTTTAGGGACTTTGGTCGTCTGATTGAAGCCCTACTTTTTGTGTGTGGATTTTAAAATATTTTTTTTTTGGGAGGGAGGGGTGTCTTGTTTGTTGCTATGAGGTCATTGATTATGAAGAAAAACTGAGTATCCTGTCTATATTGTAGTGGCCTATTTTTGTTTTAATAGAACCTACACCCTCCCTCTATGAACTTTTTCTTCATTCAGATTTTTAAATTCTTTCAGTTTCGGTCAGTGGATGAAACTACACAGGCTCTTGCATTTGATGGCATCAGCTTTCAGGGTCAACCATTGAAGATCAGAAGACCAAGTGATTACAAGCCTTTGCCTGGAATGGCAGAAAATCCGACTCTTGCAGTGCCAGGTAAAAATTCATGAATGTTGAATTGCCTTATGTGGAAGTGAAGTTACTGAGCAGGGAATGTGGAAGTGGAGTTACTGAGCAGGGAATTGGAAGTTTTCATGTCCGTGGTATCCTCACAGCTTATCTTGAGCTGTAGAAGATATGGGGTTTTTGCTTTTAAACAATTTTTTGGTTTTTTTCTGTTTTTGTTTTGTTTTGTTGTTTCTATCCAAAGTGTACGCTGTTCAAAGTGTTTTATATAATGATCGTTAAGATAATCGCAATATTTATTATCAGTGGTTGGAAAGGTACCTATTGAACCTCATCTCACTCACCTAGACAAGACATGATAGATCACCTCTCTCTCTCTCTTTCTCCCTCCCTCCATCCCTCCCTCACTCACACACACACTCGGTGCATTTATAACAAGTTGTAGCAATGCCAATCACCCGCTACACCTTTGGCCGGAAACTGCCTCCGCGCAAGGGGTAATTTTTGGGCGGCTCGGAATCAGAAGGGACCCTCTTCTAAATATAGTTACGGGAAAACTCGTTGATGAAAATAAATGAAACTCGACAACCAATCAGAGGAAAGGTTAAACTAACGACCTGCCAGCGTACAATCCCGAACGATTTCTAGAATCTGAGAAATTGCCGTGTATGTGCGAATTTCCTCTATGGTTCGAAAACTAAGCGGAGCTGCGGGTTGATCGCCGACCACACAGGCGCCCCACATGTCTTCTTCGTTGCTGTAAAATTTCAGATCTTTGCGTGTAGTACATTTTACGTCCCAACTTAAAATTACCACCCATCCATTGATAAAACACTAGAGCTGGAAACTAGATCACGAATTCCTAACGCGAGATGCCGGCATGCAAGGGACGTGTGATCGCTAGGCGGCATGTGATTGGCTGCCTATAACTAAATAGGTCACCGATGACTTCATTGCGGGTTTTCCAGATACTGCTTTACTGAGTTTTGAAAGGGGTGATCGTGTCGTGATGAAAACGATGTCACGCAAATATTAGTCTTTAAGATCCAAAGTAATAAAAACATCGAAAAAGTGATAGCAGAACTAGATTCTGCTCAAAAAATCACATGAAGATGCCAAGTTTCATTCATATACTCCCAATTCATTACTGACTTATGAACAGTTTTTTCTCAAAATACATCAAGATGTGTCCCACATTTTGGCGATATTTTCCTATAAGAAAGTCCCCCAAAATTTTGCAAACAAAAATCCCACTAACTTTTTCATTTATCAATAGATTTTTAAAATTTAGACACCATAGTTCTTAGAATGTACTCTATTTTCATTTAAGCCCATTTTTAAGAAGTTTGGATAAAAATTTAATTTTTCATTGTCATTGCTACAAGTTGGCTTTTGCATCATGCATTAACACTTCAAAATTTATTTTCTCAATAGGTGTGGTATCAACAGTTGTTCAAGATTCTGCACACAAAATATTTATAGGAGGACTTCCAAGTTATCTAAACGAGGATCAGGTACGTGATATGTGGGCTTTCTTGCAGGTCTAGAAATGATGCGCAGTTGGAAAGAGACAATGATGTGACGGGCATCATTGTTTGCACAGGTTGTTCGTTTACAACACTTGATAGGCTGGTTCTGTCCGACCTTGCCATCGATTTTTTTTTCTTTCCTCTACAGCAGGTTTAGCATAACGGTCTCAAATCATGCCATTGCTGATGGGATTGCCGTGACCTTGAAAGAGAAGCTCATTGTGAAATTTACATTATGTTGAAAATGTCCTTTCCCCCAGAAATTATGTTACTTGTAGGAAGTATTTTTTCAAGAGAACGGAAAACCAACGGTTTGGAAATGGTATATTTGTGAGAGTATTTTTATGTGCATTATTTGCATTTTTCAGCAGAAATTTTAATCCACAGAATTAAGTCGTGCTTGGGTCGTGCATATGAGAAATGTCTCTGTTTCAGGATTTTTTTCCCAGCGTCTCTATCTTATAGCAGTGGTTCTCATTGCTTTGGGAACCGTCGTCGGTTGAAGACAAGTCAACTTTCCAGTTGTTGTTTTTTTGGGAGGGTTTGTTATTGCAGGATTGATTTTTCTGAAATTTTTGTTTCAGATTTTACATTTAAAGTAATTGTACATTTCTTCAACTTAATTCTTATCACCAATGAGCTTCTTCGTTCAGTCAAAAGTCTACAGCCTGTGGAGGGAACACTTTTTTTTTTTTTTTACTTATTTTTTCATTTGATTTTAATTAATCAGTGAAAGTTACTGAGGTTTATTTTGTTTCATGTTGTCAAATACAGGAACTAAATATATTTCTTCTTGTTTCTTCCCCCTTTCATTCCCTAGCTTAGGGAAAGAGGTTGAAAGTGCGTTAACTTACCACTATTACCACTACAATGTTACTTTTGTGTGGCCAACCAGGACACAGGCAAGTGCAATCTCCTGTCTGTTGGGTAGAGCAAGGAGCTATCATTCCAACTTTCTCAGTTTGGGTGTTAAATACATTGCGACTTGATTTCTACATTAACAAATAAAAAAAGAAATGACAAAAGACTAAGGTGTGGTACATGTTTTTTAAAAGTTGGTTAATAGTTACAATGGATACAGGTAAGTGACAGAAAATGTTCTGTTGTGTGTGTGTGTAAATTAAGAATTAAATTGTGTGGTTGAATATCGTAGCTGCGTTTTGCAATAGCAGCTCCCTTACAGTTGTGCTTTTACAAGGAGTGTTTATATCCCCCCTCAACTGGTAATTTGGTATGCCTCAAAACTCTTTCTATGTTGCACAGTACTCGAAAGCTACCCTGACTAACTTTATCAACTGATAGTATGGTAAATGAAAACACACTTTCCTTATTGCACTGTACTTTTAAGTTGACCCGAGTAACTTGCTGAGTACATTAGGCTTTTGTTTATTTTTTGTTCAGTCTCCATTAGTTTGAAGCATACTTTTGAACATGTATATAATCTATAACTTTCAATTGTTTCATCCAGGTCAAAGAACTGCTCGTCTCCTTTGGGCCGTTGAGTGCATTTAACTTAGTCAAAGACAGCGCCACTGGTCTTACTAAGGGATTTGCTTTTTGTGAATATGCAGATGTTTCAGTGACTGATCAGGTATGTAAGAAGTAGCATTTTAACTTTCTAGTTGTAGAAACATGTCACCCATAAGAGGAAGGGTTTGGGATGGTGCCCTATCAAAACGTGAAGTTTCTGGAATCGTACTTCCATGGCAGAATTGTGTCATTCTCAAGTTTGAAAGATATCTATAAAGAATTGACTTTGTAGTTCCAGTCCGCCCAGTTTATTGTAATGGATAGTATGCTCATAAAGGGCTTATTTTTATTGTATCACTTGTTTGGTAAGCCACTGCTTCCTATTATTCATGTTTTTATAACTTCAAAAATGTCTATTGAATGTTAACTCACTGACTACTGGCCCCTTTCACCAGTCACTAGCGCTGAATACTAGCATTTTGGGGGGTATTTCAGAACACCACCACAACTCTCAGCATTGCCCTATTGTAATTATTTTTTGACACAGTCAAGTTACATTCAAGCTTTATCTAATGCAAAAAATTTAAGTTGTCTTAAGTCTAATACTTTAGTTTTTATGATTAAAAAAAAAATGGCATGAATTTGATTTTTTAAAAAAATCTCCAGAGACATGACAGAATAATATACACAACAACAATTATAAAAGTTCAAAGTGTTCTGTTTTGATTTGTATGCCTGCGTGAGTGTTTGGTGAAAATATAAAAGAAGGGCTGTGTGTTGATTCAGAACACCAGTACTAGTGCCAGATCTAGTCCTAAACTACAACTCGAGCCGTGTTTGGGTACATATCCAGGATCCTAACTTTCAGAAACATCATATTCTGAGTCACTAGAACTTGGAAAACGAACAGAAGTACAGGGTCCCACCAGGTTGGGGAAAAGTCGGGAATTTTGTGATGGGTTGGTAAGTCGGGAAAAGATAGGGCCTGTCTAATATTAGTAGTGAAGCTATCTAGACAGTTTGATTGATGAATCATGAAGAGGGAACCTAATTGAACCACTATGGCGGTAGGCGGAAGTGTATGTGTGACACCGAGGCTTGATCGGGAAGAATCAAGATCTACTTTCGCTTTCGTTACCACCCAGAAATTTCCCGGTAATAGTCGGATAGATAACGCAACATTTGTAACATGCAGGTTGTGCGTTACGAACGCTGTGTCGCCTTGAAAAATCAATATTAAAAATTTGTTCTCTGCTGTCACTTGTGAAAAAAGAAAAGAAAAGAAAGGTTATAGGCCTACAAGCGTCTTGTCGCGTTCGCCATCGTGACCGGTCAATGAACCTGTGAGTGTGAGTACCGGCGGTCGCGC
>NW_004797330.1:1915134-1939853 GCF_000002075.1 Aplysia californica | reverse complement strand
GTGTCTGTGTGGGGGTGTTTAATTATGTTATCTCAAAACCGAAAGTTTCTGAAGCAAAGAAGTGTGATTTCCTCCTACAAATAGGTCTCTCTTTTGCATCGTTACATTTCGAGGGCTGCCAACTTTTTTAAGTCAAGAAGAGGGAAAATGTCTCAAGCACTTATGGGTTCCAGGGATGTAAATGGGTTCCAGAGAAAAAAATCTGAGCATTAAGAGGAAGATGAAATGCAACCACAGAAAATATGCTTAAAATAGTGCATTTCTCGGCCATTTTATATGGTCGCAAACTTTGTGGAGGGGAAAAAAAGTTCTCATTTTAACCCAATTATTGTTCTGTCGGTAAAATAAAGTAAACTAAAGTTGTTCCCGCATCCGATCTGGACATTGGGGATTGCATTGTTAGTGAGACAACTTCCTAGGCCTTCGACATATTGTGGTAGGGTGGCCAGTTCCTTTCCACGCCGCCTTTACTTCCCCAACTCGAAGTCAGATACCCATTTCTGCTGGGTGGGCAGGAGGGGGCGAAAAAAAATCCGTACCCACCGAAAAAAATATATAATGAAGTATTACTTTCCAACCATTGATAAAGATGTCGAAAAGTGAATAGTAGTGAGATGAAAGACGGCGACTGTTGGCTACACACGTGTTCACCCACCTTTGAACGGCTTGATTTGAGCTTCAGGAGGGGTTGAAACTAAATTTAACTTCATGGGCTGCTTTTCGAAGAAATCCCTTGGGTAACTTTTTGGTAAGTGTTTTACGGTGCTCACTACTGCATAAGGTCATATGAGCGCCAGCGCACAGGACACACCTAATATTTTCCGTTGGTGGTAAATTTTGAATTTTGCTCGGGTGGCGGCTGAAGCCTACTCTTGTCGAATAAAAAAGGTGAAAGGAGACAATTCTAGAGAAGAAAATTTTCCGGTCGCTACCCGGATTCGAACCTGGGACCTTTGAATGAGAGGCCAACACCTTAAGGGGGCTCGACATTTATCCACCGTTATTCTAAAAAGCAATTAATACCAACTATTAACCTATGTGAAAATATTTGGATCCAACTGTACATAGTGTTATCAGGTCCATTCGTAACCAGGGAAACGGCGGCCATCTTGGATTGTAAACAAAAAATATATACCAATTTTGGTACACGACCATCAATATAGTTTTTACTTTTTTCCTGTTATTTCACTTGTAATGTGTTTAGGAGACATAGCTCTAAATAGTAACAAGCTTAGAATGGCTTATATATCCCTTTTAGTTGTTTTTTAAGCCATCCAAATTCACCTTACAATTTTGGTAAGAAAATACCCCCAGTGACTGTTGAAAAAAATTTCCAAAAAAAAAAAAAAAGAGACATATCACAATTCTGACCATGTCACTATCTGTGGAAATGGATAAGCTATTAACATGCCAAATTTGATGCCCATATCTTTACAAATAATAAAATGGTAGTGTTCCAACTATTGAAAAGGATCTGAAAAAGGTAGTTTTGAGAAAAATCGCGTCAAAGTTTACGGTTGTTAGTAAACATGCCACATGCTGTGTTAGGTGGTTAGTAGTCCAATATTTGCCTCTAACTAGTGTTCTGGGCCTACCTTAACAGTTGAAAGCCCCTGAAGAGTAGGTGACACCCTCCCTTTCCTCTCTCTTGTCCTTCTCGTTGAGGTGGTTCTGTTGAAGGTGCTTTCGTTTCCACTTCGAAATGTTCTTTCCTTTCCTCTTGGAGTGACGAATTCTTGTCTCTGCTACTCCAATGGCATGCGAATTTGTCACAGCTCCCCAGGTCAGGCCGAGTCTTTCGAAGACCTTGTATATTCCTGTAGGTCCCATGTTAAACGAAATTACACTTAACGCCACAGCTGTTTCAATGGTTGGGAGGTGGGCGAAAAGCACCTTAGGGCAACATCTCCAAATTGTCGAATTAAAACATTCATTTGGGTTCTGCGTAGACATTCTGACACACCTAGAGAGGAGTTCTGGGTCAGTCAGCCTCTTGAAAATGGGGAATACGTAAGTCCCTATATCAGGTGATAAGGTTGGGTTGTGGGGAGGGGGCTGTTCACCCTTGGCGAGGGCACGGTTGTGCTTGCACCATGATGTTTCACCCTCTGGGCACAAACGATGGTTCGGGGCGCTGTCAGTGGAATTCATGTGGAACAGGCCACCCATAACACCTAACTTCATCTTCTGAATATCTGGGGCATTCTCTCTCAGATTCGTGGCGTAAGTGTTTGTGATTTCTTTTATTTTGGCAACGGTCAGTTTCCTGTTGAGCTTCTGCTTGTTGTCTTTTTTAACCTGTTCTAACTGATTGTAGATGCGTTTGGCTATATGATTTACGCAGTCTTCCTTCTGCACCGGAATGTCGTAGACACCAAGGTCGTTGACACGTGTCAGTGCCTTGCTGTCACCATCACACAACATAGTGCCATATATCAGCCCACGGCACTCAATTAACCGACTAAAGATCACCTCAGCTGCTCTAGTTTCTCCATTGCGTTAGAGGAGCCATAAAAATTTTTGTTACACAAAGGTTTGTGCCGTTCGAACCAGGACAAGTACTGTGAGGAGTCGGGATCTGGCGCACGAGTATACCCTGTGCAGAAATTAGACACTGTATATGTGTCCAGTACATAACCACTGTCCACATCAATCGCCACACCTACTCCATAGTGTGACGAGTGACCTCGCTTGTGCCACGTGCCGTCGTAGGAAACGTTGACAACTTGAACGCCAGATGGACTTGATCGTTCAGTTGCGTACACGTTGGATTGATGACGTTCTTTAATGACTCGGGCAGAAGCCGACATAACTTCCTCTGCAGCACCGATGGCAGCCTCTCTCACTTCTAGGCCGATTTCATGGAACGTCTTGTGGTGCATGACGTTGGGCATGTTCATGATGCTGAACATCGTCTTCATGGTGCTCAGCGGCACACCGCACTCCTTAGAGGCTACGACCGCACGGACGTTGATGTCGTGTCGACGTGTTGATTTCGGCGAAGTGCACTTTGACCAGACTGGTTTCTGGCATGTATTGCATTCCACGGTAAAACGACAAGCCATACCGATGTCGCTTGACGCATCAAGGGATAGATCGGAGCCAAAGCAGAAGGGGCATACAATAATATCTAGCATAGCGAGAAAAAACGACGAATGTACCAGGTAGTATCGCTCTGCTTCAGGGTCAGGGGACGAAGAATGATCTACGAAGGCTGACATCTTCTGCTCACACCGCGATGAATTTGTTTGGGTTTCTGTTTCCTCGTCGTCTTCAACGGGAGCTGGCTCACTGTTGCAGAAAATAAAATTACACATTGCGTTAGAACTACAGTCCTTAGAAAGTCAAAGCAATATAATTTTGCATTGTGTGATACATGCAAAATTGTAGAAAAGCATGGCATTAGGTCATTAGGCTACTTGAAAAGTACCAGATCTACACTTTTTTACTTTCTGTCTTTGAGAACAATCACCAAAATAATAACTTGTGCTCACACCACCCTCTCCACAAATATTTGCATAACTCAGATCTGCATATAGCTGAGCACACAATTGTTTTCTTCCTCTGTGTGATCCTTCACCCATAAATCTATACTATACCTCACACAATGCAATTTTACAGAGAAGTATAATTTAGATCAAGACTGTAGATCTAGATCTAATCTAGATCTAGATATATTAGATTGGGGAGCTTGAGTGATATTAGAAACCAGTTTGTAGATCTAGAATGAATAAATCCAGATCTAGACTCTAGATCTAAATAACGATCATATTTTCTTACCTGTCAATTTGAGGGGCTGAAGATGATGGACCGAATTCATTCATAGCAAGAGGCTGAACTGGCGAAGTAGGTTCATCCATGTCGACATCTTCGGTTGTTTCCACTCCATCTTCACACACCTGCGTGGTGGCATGCCTCCCTCTTGGCTTAGCATTAGGACCACGTCTCTTCTTTCGCCCAAAAGCGAAAGTTTTAGCGACTCTCGGCATCTTGTAGAATGTGAACAGATCGTAAACAATGCAGTAACTCGCTTTGTTTCACTTCGACTGTCTTTCTCAATGGCTTATGGAGTTGACCATAATATGCCAGGTATGAGTACGCGCGAGGTGTATCGTAGTACTGTCATCATCGGAACATTTAACAGTCTCAAGTAAAACGAATGTAATTTTATCAAAATGTTTTATTTATCAATATTTATAAATGAATTTGTTATTTGAATAAAATATCATGTAAAAAAATCCCAAAGCATGGTGATTAGAGGTTTCGAAATGCGGATCGGGTTTTCCGAAAAGCGCTACGTGGTGGCAACTCAGACATCTGAAGCTGAAGACCAACCAGAATGAAGCATTTTTTGGAGCGCATGTCTCATTTGAATGCAGTTGGTTCATTCTGTAATCGATTCATGTGTTTGACTCGATTACTATTCGTCGGTTGAAATCCTGCTCTTTCAAACGGTATATAACACGGCTATGTTTGTATACAATTGTAAGGCCGTTGCTATGGTCCAAACATTGCTCTTTTGTGAATTTGCTTCAACATTTCGCTTCCCGGCTGACATTTTGGCAGAGGGGGTGTCTCTAAAATGCCTGTTGAAAACACTTTTGTGGCCGTTTTTCAACATTATGACCGATACCATTGTGAAGAAGAATGATTCGACTTTCAAAAAATGGTAAAACCTCGATTTCAATATTTTACCCAAAAAATGATATCTGTCAGGCTGAAATCCACCCGCGAGCCCCCTTAACCTCTAGGCCACGAGAGCCCCCGTCTTCCTCTTTAGACATTGAGAAGTGGCGGTAGCTTGCTGGGTAGAACATGTGGCTCTCACTATCTCCACTGGCTTGGAGGAGCTTCTTGCACTAACTGATGATGTAAGGCTACCTGTATTGTTCTCAATGGCTGCTCTTGCCTCATTTGCTTTGTCATGGATAGACGTTGAAGTTTTCTTAAACTTTGGAATCCTTCTGACTTTTTAACAGACTTCTTCCTTTTTGCTGCTGTTTGCATATATATGGTAGCACAGAGCATAGAGAGGGTCTACTGGAGAACAGACAGGATCCACTCTGTGGTACAACTAGGTAGACTTCTTTTGATGATTAAGCAGTTTGTATTGAACTTTTTAAATGGCCTCATATGTCTGCACTTGAGTTCTGTTTGAGGTGTTTGTGATTACATTGTTCTTAATGCTAAAAGAGGATTCACCCTGGGCCCTCTGAAAATGGAGAAGCAAGCCTTGATGACAGGATTAAGAACAGCATACTGGGGATTGTTGAAGACCACCTCTTGTCCAGTTTCTTCTCCGTGATGGTTGAAGTGAATTTAGTCTCTTTCTGAAGGGAAGAAGAAGCAGTAGCAGTTGTGAATGTGTCTTTCTGAACTTCGTCTGTGAGTTTAGGAAAAAGGTCAAAAAGGTCGTGCAGTCCGGATGCTGCTCTACTGTGACCACAGAGCTCTGGATCAAGAGTAGACAAAAGTTGAAGGTTTTTATTCTTGATAGGGAGTTTCTTGATAAGATGTGCACTGGTCTTGTGCTAGGAAAGTCAAACAGTCTTTGTGTGGGCCTGGGCTTCAGATCTGTCCATTTCTTCAAAAATTAATCTGGCAGCATCTCCAACATACACTCTATCCAAGGTGTGAACATTTCTAGAGTGGGCATTGACTTTGAAAATGTGACAGCTGTTGAGTCAGGAGTACTCATGAGTCAGGAAACAGGTTAAAAATGTTTTCGAGACCAGAGTAAGCTCATCATGGAGCCTGTGCACCATCGGCTCTTTCTGTTCAAACGTCGGAATGAAACTCTTGAAAAAGTGGTGGGATGCTGACAAGGAAGTTGGCAACCAAAAGGCTGAGCTGTCTTTTCTTGATTAGCCTGTCTAAGATCCTCTTCTTTCTTTCTTTCTTTCTTTCTTTCCCAGCAGGAGTTAACTTCTTTGTCTTAAGCCTCTAAAGAATACTGAGAGACAATGCTGAGTCTTGAGTCTTTCTTGTTCCCTTGTAGGATTCTTGTTAGCAGTGGTTGGTGCTGCTGTGTTTCCACAACTGTCAATCATGATGAATAAAAAAGAGTCTGAGCATTGTGGATTTGAAGAAATCTATCTGAAGCATCATAGACTGACATCGATCTGTGACTGGCTCTTGGAATCGGCACTAGTTCTGCGAGTTCAAGGTGCTTGCATAATATGAACTTCAGATCATCACGCAGATCAGCACTCAAGTCCATGTCATTAGAAAGATCATCTATGGGTCTCGATAGCATCTCAGAGGGGTCAAGATTGGACGAAAATTTCTTCACAGCATTATGAATATGGTGACAAACACCCCCATCAATATCCAAGACATGTGGTGCAACTGCTGTGAGTCTAGCAGGAAGCTGCTTGTTTGGTTTTGCTTTTTGGATCAGTTGCCCTGTGTGGTCCCTGGCAGTTAATACATTTGACATTCTGCAGCTAGATGGTTTTTCCCTCCACATCTAATGCAAATTTTTGTATTTTCTTTGCTATGGGTTGACGTGTGTCCCATCTTTAGACATTTTAGGCACTGTGGCAGTGCTTTTACGTACGGGTGAACCGTTCTTAGCCCAAACGGGGTTTTGATAACATCAGGCAACACGTTACCCTCGATTTTTACTGGAAAAAATTTGACGTCTTTCCCAGTCTTTTTGATTCAAGAATATTTTCATTTAGGTTTTTAAAAGTTTTTTTATTTCATTTTCGTTTTCATTCGGAGGGATTCCTTTTATTACTTCGTGTAGGGGTTTCAATATTCCCTCTATTCTCCATTGGGTGTTTCCCATTTCTGGTGCGTATGGTCCCTTTTTGAGCTTTGTGAAGGTATTCAGGCTAATGTCTGACCTAATCTTTGGTTTGTTTTTACCGTCTTCACGTCTGCAGTTTCAGTGAAGTGAAAAAATTGTCGAAGTAAAAATGGTGCCACTTGTGTCAGTAATGGGAGGCGACCGTCATGAGGACGTGGTACCCCAATCCATGGGGTTGTCCCTCCTCTATGTCTTACCAGTGTACATGTTGAAGTGCAGGAGGCACCCAGTGGCGGTATCAGCAGCACATCATGCCTTGATGCCCCGAGGGTCCGGCTTTACTCGGATGTATTGCTTGAAGCTCCATCGTCCGGTAAACAGTGTCATCGCCTCGTCAATACTGATCTTCACAGCAAGAAGGTAGTGGTCTTCGATGCTTGGGAGGAAAAAAGTCAAATAAAAATAGAATTAGAACAAGCATTGGAGGGGAGAGTGGACATATATTCAATTTTCAAGCACATTCAAGTCAGCGCGTGCGCACACACACACACACACACACACACACACACACACACACACACACACAACACTAACAAAACATAAGAAAGTAGACTTATAGTAGTATTAGAAGAAACAGAAAAATGAGACGAAGAAAAGATGATAAAAAATCATACTCACCGTTCACAAACAAGATCCAGCAAGGGACGAACTTTGTGGAGTGGGTCATGATGGGGGTCGCCTCTCGGTCTGCTTGCTGCCGAATCATTGATGTGGATAACTGGGAGATCCTCTCAAACCACCCCTTTGGCATGGCGCAAGACACTCCTGGTATGTTCAGGCGGTCGTCTTCGCTCCAGTACATGCAGTAGTGCGACTCTGGGTACGCTGAGACGGTCGTCTTCGCTCCAGTACATGCAGTAGTGCAACTCTCGGTACGTTCAGGCGGTCGTCTTCGCTCCAGTATATGCAGTAATGTGACTCTCGGTACGCTCAGGCGGTCGTCTTTGCTCCAGTACATGCAGAAATGCGACTCTCGGTACGCTCAGGCGGTCGTCTTCGCTCCAGTACATGCAGTAGTGCAACTCTCGGTACGTTCAGGCGGTCGTCTTCGCTCCAGTATATGCAGTAATGTGACTCTCGGTACGCTCAGGCGGTCGTCTTTGCTCCAGTACATGCAGAAATGCGACTCTCGGTACGCTCAGGCGGTCGTCTTCGCTCCAGTACATGCAGTAGTGCAACTCTCGGTACGTTCAGGCGGTCGTCTTCGCTCCAGTATATGCAGTAATGCGACTCCCGGTACGCTCAGGCGGTCGTCTTCGCTCCAGTACATGCAGTAGTGCGGCAGGCTGTGTATGCCAAACATGATGTTGATGGCCACCCACACCTTGATGTCAGCATCACCGACAGGAGTCCAGGCCTCGTCTTGCTGGTTGCTCTTGTCCTGGCACTGAGTGACCGATAGATTCGTTTGTGCTGCAGTTCGGGCGACTCAGCAGGAGGGAAAAGCTGGAAGAAAAAGTCGATCGGTTCGCTCCCAACTGGAAGTTTATGGGCAGGGCCCACATTCTCAGTGGACTCGTTTAGCACTCGGTCCTCAAAATTCGTAGTCCACTCTCTTGTAATTTCTGTAGTTGTAGATCTAGCTAAAGTACTGTGGGTGCTAGGCCTATCTTCTTCTTCGTCAGTGTCTTCTAAATCATCACCTCCAGCAACGATCTCACCGTCAACATCGCTCTCTTTGTCGTTCCCCTCGCCTAGATATAGACCTGTCACATCGTGTTCATGGCTTGACTGAGTGTCCGAGTGACTACTTGTACTAGTACTGGCCCCTTGCTTGACGATATCGGCACTTAAATCCAAATTATATGTGTCTCCATCATATACAGTGCCTGCTGCGTCTCTGTAATTTTGTCCATGAAGTTAGGTTCAGGTCTCCAAAAAGCAAGAAATTAGAAAAATCTCAGCTCCCACGTGCTTTTTTGGGTAAGTGTTTTACAGCACTCGCAACTGCATAAGGTCATATGAGCGCACGGGATACATTAAAATTTTTTAGTTGGTAGGAAATTTGGAATTTTGCGGGGGTGGTGGCCGAAGCCTACTCTTGTTGATTTTAGACCACCAAGGGATCTTCAACGCGCGCAACTTGCACACGGGCCCTCTGAGATTTTTCGCCCTTGTCCGAAAAGGCTAAGTGTAGATCTTTCCTATCAGAAGATCAGGGGTGTGGCTGAAAGACAGCAGTAAGAAAGAGCCAAGGAGTAGCAGTAGAAAGGCTGCAAAAAGAGTCAGGAGCCCAGGGGATGGGGGCAGAAAGAGGAGACGAAAGCAGACGACAGAACATTGCTAGAGAGCAGAAAAGGAGGTGAAAGGAGACAATTTTAGAGAAGAAAATTTTTAGTTCGTTACCCGGATTCGAAACCGGGACTTTTGAAAGAGAGGCTAACACCTTAACCTCTGGGCCACAAGAGCCCACTGTCCTTTTGTTGCAGTCTTGCCCTTCCTCAGGAACTGGTCTGTCAGGTTCAGGGGGCTTTCCCCCGACTTTTGAGACCAGCTGTGCATCAGGGAGGCCCTTGCTTCTGTCCTATTTTTTCTAACCAAAGAGAAGACTTTTTCTGACTCTTTCTGCTCTTGCATTGCTGTGTGACGCTGACATTACACTTGTTGCTGTCCTAGCAAGACGATTAAAGGGTTTACTGTTCAGGGTTCCTGCGGCCTCCTAAAATTCACAAGGAGTCCTTGAAAACTCCTTGAATTTGCATTCAAGGAAAAATCTCCTTGGAAACTCCTTGAATTTTACCGGATCGGTTGTGAACAAAGTTTTTGTGAGACAATCGAAACTCTGATTCCTTTTGGACAAGTGTAGTCCTATTGGAAATAGGCTTTTGGGGTGCGAGTGCGCCGTCGAAAACGGCATGAACTTCTTGTCCAAGTCTCCTTGAATTTTTATAATTTTTCCTTGAAACCTCCTCGAATTTGGTGGGGAGTTCATGGCAGGAACCCTGACTGTTGTCCAACTTGTCAATGTGATGAAGCAACAGGTTCCACTTCTTGTCAGCTCTACCAGATTCAGTGACTGAGTGAGGTAGTTCACACGACCGATCATTGATAGACTCCTCTTTGAGTGTGTCATCTTGCAAATTGACGGATGCTTCAGCTTTGAGGCAAAGAAAAGAACACACTTTCAAAAGATGTTGATTGCCGTATGTCCACATTTAGACACTGGGAATGCAGTAGGGTCTTATCCTGTAGAGGAAACTTCTCCAACAGGTAATCCTGTGCAGTGCAATTGAAATCACTTACGTCAGAGGAGATCTCATGTTTCTGCTTTGATCTGCACTTGTCCAGAAGGCCTTGAGTAACTTTCCGTTCCCAAAGTACAACTGCTGATCACGGATGTGGTTTTTTTGAGTCCTGAAACTGTCTTTTGTCAGCAGAGTGGTGGAAATAAAAAAAGAGGTCTATGGGAAACTCGTCTACTTTCACTGGAATAGCTGAAACTGCTCTCTTGACTGCCATATTGAGCAAATGACAGCCACGTCCTAAACGAAGCATATTAGGCTGCTCTTTTTTCAACACAGTGCACACTCCGCCTTAGCAGACCTTGTGCTGTTGAAGCTAGAGAGGTGAGCAGAGTAAGTCTGATTCCCTGTAAAGACATCTCTGTTGACACCCACCCCTTGGCGCTCATATGACCTTATGCAGTTGCGAGCGCCGTAAAACCCTCTACTAAAAAAACCCAACTCACCACCTTTCCTCCCTACCATGACATTAGCATTATCTGACTGACACATTATCTGACATGAATGTCAAGCAGTTCTCTAATGGATTCTTGTTTTTAGAAAGTTTTCCTAACACGAAGTCCTGCAATGTTCACAGCAGAAGAAGATTTCTCCAACTCTGTCACTGAAAGCAGCTCTGTAGTCACAGACTCGCTAGCTTCGTCATTTATGGTAATGACGCAGTTGCGAGCGCCGTAAAACCCTATACTACTAACTAACTAATGGTAATGACTAGAGGGTACAGTTGACTGCCATGGTCGTCGGATTCATCTGTTCCTATGCTAAAGACGTTTGATTTCATGTTTGTCGCCGGCTCTTCTCTTACATTTTATGTTTGCCCGTGCATTTTGTAATGGCAGTTAACTTTGTTCTGGCACAAGCAAATTTTTGTGAAATCTCAGAATCAGGGCAGATGTTTTTTAGAAAAGGCCCAAATTTGTCACTGGTGGCTAGGGACATGTTGTGGTCTACCAAAAACTTCACAAACAAAACTTCTGATTTGTTAACAGAGAGATCTTTATCTGTGGCAATGAAGTCACTTATTTTCGTCCTGGAATCACTGCCTTTAAAAAGATGTCACATCTTGAGGGATGGGCACGATAGTTTGGTCTCTTATCTTGATTGTTGGTTCTGAGAGGTGGCGTCGGTAGCCTAGAGGTTAGGCTACCGGACTCGTAATTGTGAGATTGTGAGTTCAGGGGTTCGAGCCTCAGCTCGGTCCGACGTTGTGTCCTTGGGAAAGGCACTTTACTCGAACTTCCCACTTGGCTCGGTCCTATCGGAGACCGACGTTAAACTAGGATGTCCCGCCCCTTAAATAACCTAATAGTGTTGATAGGGGCGTTAAACCTAGAGCATTTCACAATTGTTGGTTCTGAGAGCGTATTCTTTTCCACAAGGTTTGGCCCTTTGGTGACATCATACCCAGCTCCTTCTCCTACTTTCTCACAGGCTTTATAAACGCCTCCCCTTTGTGTTGTATTTTTGAAAAAGTTCAACTTTCTTTGGCTGGGTGAACGGTGTCTTTGGTGGTGTAGCGGTTAGGCGCTTTTTTTGTAGCACACACGAGACCAGAGTTCGATTCCTGAATGGGGGGAGCATTTTTTTTTGTTGAGTTTCTCGGTCTTTCTGCTGGGATGTTGTATCCCTTTCAGCACGGGTTGGTAGGTGGGAATTTGGCCTCCGAAATGATCTAAATATTGTTTGTGGGGGCGTAAAACTTGTACAATTACAACTAAGTTTGGTGCGGTCCTGGTGCTAGTCAAAATATGTGTGTGTGCCTAAAGAAAGGTACCAAAAGTCGCCACAGAGAATTTTGAGCTACAGACTGATAATGACAAAAATCACTTTTTTTAACAAAATTTGTTTCCATAATAAAAAAAGGTAGTTCCACCAATTTTTAACAATGTATTAAAAGGGTTTTCATTGATTTGACTACTAAATATTTTATTTTGAATAATTTTGAGACTAGGGTATTTTTTTAAAAGATATAACGAAAACTGCTTTTAGAAAGTGTTACCATCTACTCTTTAAAGCATGTTTTTTCTTCCCCGCTATGTTTTACCATTGAATTCTAATCATGACATTGATGTCAACTGAATGCCAAATTGGAAATTAATTTTCCATGAAAAAAATATATTAAAAACAATTGAATCATTGTTTTATTTTCATGTTTGTAAGTGTCCTAAACTTTAAAGCTATATTTCTCAAAATTAGATCTATATACCCTGCCTCACAAAATGTGCAATATCTCAAAAACCACTTGAAATATCTCAAAAATTCAAAAACCACTCTGTTCAGCATTGAGTCTCTATAAGGTGCAACCATTAAATCCAAATGGTCAAAATCCGACATTTGGTACCTTTCTCTAGGCGCACACACATGTATGTGTATATGTCTTCCCTGCTCGTACAACATACGCCCAGCGAGCGCAGTCTTTCTGTGGCCCAGTGTTAGTTAGTCAACCAGCAATTGTAGAACTCGCAGGTGACTGTGTGGCGTTTTGTACTGTTTTGAAGAACCCATCTTGTAGAATTATAATGTTTTTTGAGCTTGTTTCTTCAATTCTGATATAACGTAACTCCACTCTGCTACATTGCAAGTCATTATATTAGAAAATTCATGATTTTAAAATAATTTTGAATTGATCAGGTGGCCCTAGAAGATACGACCTCAGTCTTACCAGTCTTGTAATGCTTCTAAGTTTCTTATGTATGTATTAATCAATAGACTCCACTGTCATGCTTTGCTGACCAAGCTTCTTGGTGGAAAATACTGGAAGGTTTCTGTAAATATGTACATGATGTAATTCTACCTTGGAATAAGAATTTGAGATTGCCAGCAGGCTGTGTTGTTTGCGGACCAGGCTTGATGTTTTGTGAATACATGTCATGTATGTACGCCTCCCGTTGACAAGCTGCTAAAATGTTCTAAGCCAGCGCCACCCCCCCAGAAAAAAAAAACTTTTTCAGGAAAGAGGAAGAAACTGTTTCAGGTTAATTCTTTCAACAATTGCACATCCTTTTTATATTTTCTTGTCTGTTTTGCTAACATTTAGGATCTGAATTTCAACCCAATACTTTTTGAGTACATTCTACCCATTATTATATCGTAGGTGAAGAAATTGCTGTTTTTTGAAATGTTTTAGGCGAAGTGCTGGAAGCTGGAACATTTTAACAGTTTGGTGATGTTTTACCTCGTGAATGTTGTGTGTCTGTATGCCACAAGGGGTTGGCAGGTGTCAGTTTTTTTTAAAGCTCAGATTGGACTGGACATTTGCGATTATAACAATTTGTCTCAAATTGAGACTGGGAAGATGGAAATGTATGATTGTGTATGCATGTTTCTCTCACCCCCCCCCCCCCCCCCCCTCACCCTTACCCATCTCCCTGTGTTTTATATGAAATAAATTTTTAAAAATTGGTACATGATGCATCTTGACTTTTGAGTTTCCTTTTTTTTTCTTTGTGAAAACTTACTGTCATTTGAGAATCTGGCTGATGCCCTGGTGCTGTCTGTTTCTTCTTCTTTTCAGTTATGTTATTTTATTCCTTTTACTTTTATGTAATTTAAGTGGGTGATTGGCGGATGCCCTGGTGTGGTTTGCTTCTTCTTTCCTATCGAACATCTATCGTCCTGATCTCTCCTCCTCCTTTTTTATGTTTGTTATTCTCTTGTAATACCTCTAATCTTCTGACACTTATACGACCTTATTGTGTTGCAAGTGCCGTAAAACTCTTACTAAAACTAAACTAAACTGTAATTTAAACTCAATATTTCAACTGTTTAGTAGGCCTACAGTCGACGGCCTACAGGTAACTTCACTATGGATGAGTTGATGTCATCGGGGGAGGGAAAAAAAAGATGAACTCTTCTTAAAAAAATCAACTCGACAGTTGGGATTCTGTAAAGAAGAAGAGGTGCTGGGACCCGGGAAAAAAGATCAACTGAATTGAAGATCAACTTCAGCGAGTTCAGTACATGTCGAGTCGACTGTACAGGACTTCGACAAAGGATTTTTTAACCCTATCCGTACGCTCTGGGGTCATTTTGTACCTCCGGGGTAGTGTTCTTCACATCTTCACATTTTAGAATACCTCTCGTACGATCTCTTTGAAATTTTCAGTTTTCTAGAAAAATTTTGACAGACTGCTTTGCAAAGCGTACTGATTTTTTAACTGAAACACGTTGATTAAAGGCACAAAAAATATAAGTTTTCACTTACCACGGGCTCTCAAGCTATGGAAAAAACCGAACTTTGGGCGCCATTTTCTCACTAATCTAACCTCTGAAACAAGGCAACCTTCACCTCCTTCAATTACGGATATCTCCATTTCTATCCAAGATAAATGGGTATTTTTTTTCAGTGAAGGCAAGACAAATAAACAGGCTTTAAAACAATACCAATAACTCCATATGCCCAAAAATTGACGAGCGCCGGATTCCATCGCGTCATGACACAATTGCAGATAGAAACTAGATTACTTCTGCATTCCATGTCCCTCATTCATTCCAAAATACATGTGCACACTGAAAAACCAAAACGAAAATCGTAGATTTATTTAAACGTTTTTTTTATTATTGTCATGTATACAACCAAATTCTCTTCCTTTTCTAATCCAACCCTCCATAGTTGCTCGATCTATAGAATGTATAATATTCCAATACTAACAAAATCCTTTGACCTGCTGGTCTCAAAACAAGAGAAGAGAAGAAATGTAGGTCAACTGGACTGAGAAATACCTGTCCCTGTGGTTTTATGCACCCCGCATAATTTAGCAAAATTCGATCATTTTTTGCATAATTTCGGATTATTTTCCTTTATTTTTCTTTGTTAAAATTAACAGAATCGCATAATTTCACATTTTTTGGGCTCAGTTCGCATTAATTTCATAATTTTTTTCTGCATAAAACCGCGGGGACAGAAATAGAAACAACAAAATCAAAAGCCAACCGATGGCTGGAGTCAGCCTGAAAGTGAAAGCTTGACAGCTGTAAATGTACACTGTATGGAAATCTGTGATTGCTGTCTCCCTTTATCCAAACCAGTTGGGTTTGGAGTGTGAATAGTGAATATGCTTTTACTTTTACAAAACCCAGTCGTATAATTGTTTTTTGTATTTAGACATCCAAAAACAATCCAATCTGACCTGCTGAATTTGAGTAAAACGCTTCAAAATATAAAGTATTTAAAAAATCATCAAAGATATACAATATACAAGCAGTAAGTAGTAAAAATGTATATATATCACATGAACAAAAATGCAACAAATACAGCTGCTTTGTAGTAGTAGTAGTAGTAGTAGTAATAACATACATGATACAGTCAGGCACGGTCAATTCAAACATGTTGGGGACTGACAAAACTCTCCCCGTGGTTTTATGCACCCCGCATAATTTAGCAAAATTTGATCATTTTTCCCCCATAATTTCTGATTATTTTTCCTCTATCATTCTTTGTAAAAAAAAGTAACAGAATCGCATAATTTCACATTTTTGGGCCCAGTTTGCAAAATTTCAGAATTTTTCTTGCATAAAACGACGGGGACAGACAAATGTGTTGGACACACCCTATAATTCCTTGTTGATCACGGTGTGCGGGGGCGGGCCTGGTGGACTCGATACTCTCGATGACAAAGTGGCCATGGGTGTGTTGCTTTCATCATGATTGTGTAGATTTGAATTCAATACAATTGTGAGGAATAAATGATTTGATCAGGTTTTTCGAGATGAGCTGTTAGAAAAATCCGTACATGTAAAGATGTTTGAGAAAACAGTAGTGCCAATGCAAAGAAAATATATGGTCGCTTTTAAGCACAAGAAGGCTATCCCGATATATGCTGTTTTGAGAAAATCGAAGGTAAAGTTTTTGCCCCTTGTTCAGTTTCTTTAAAAGACAAGGAGAACTTTCTCTATAACCAAACAGATATACACGCAAATGAAACCAAACTTCTCCTATAGGTAGGGAAATGCCCACTTTTGGTGCAGGTCAAGATTTCTGGAAACCCCCAAAATCTGGGTTATCCCGCTTGTCCTTAAAAGCGACCATATATACTATATATAGCATAGCAGTTCACTCGGAGAATGGCAGACACCGATACTGTCACTGTACAAGCTATCCATGGTCCCCAATTTTGAGTGTTTGTGTTATCAGTATCAGTGTCCCACAGTATATATATATTATAATAATTATATAAATCAACAAATGTACAACTGAAACAACTATTTCACACAGTAAATTAACAAAAAAGGAAATCTATATTTATATATATATATTATTCCCCATCTCCTCCCCTACCTTTTTTTCTCTCTTCTGAAAGAAATGAAATTTAAGAAAGGAAGCTTTACACCCTCGCTGATCTCAGACAAACATTTGAAACAATCCAAGAAAAGAACCAACCCCCTTGATGAGAAAGGCACAAAAATGAAAGTTCACACAGGGCCCTGAGACAGGAAACGTGGCCAACCCCACTGATGCTACGCTACAAGAGAAGCTATACGGACCGACAGATGAACTGAGGAGGACGGCCCAATTTATGACAGATACCAGACTTCAAGTGTGATGCGATCGAGAAGAAGAAGAAGATGAAAGAAGTTCAAAATTACAATTACTGAGCATTTACACATTATCATTTGAGCAAAATTGTATTCCTTTGAGTTTAGTATAATTATCATTGCAAACCTGCAGCCGTCAACAGATCACAAATCCTGAATATATATATATATATACGGTATATATAAGTAGGAAGACGTATCCACAACACAGTTACATGAGATGTGACAATATAGTATAGTACCACATTGATTTCTTTCACCCCCCCCCCCCCAACTCCTTTCCTGCCCACCCAGCAGTTGAGTAATGAATGGGTACATATGTACCTGACTTCGAGTTGGGGAAGTAAAGGCAGCGTAGAAAGGAACTGGCTACCCTACCACATTATGTCGAAGGCCCAGGAAGTTGTCTCACTAACAAGGTAATTCCCAATGTCCGGATCGGATACAGGAGCAACTTAACTTTTGTTTTGTTTGTTTAGTATGGGATTTTACGGCACTCGCAACTGCATAAGGTCATATGAGCGCCAACTTAACTTTACCACATAGATCTATATGAAGTACTTGTGAATACTAGATCTAATGAATATAATCACTTGTCAACAAATTGCTCACTTTTCAGAGATGAAGAAAAATCCATTTTAGGAGAAAGTATTTTACGTATATTATAACTACATTATATATATCTGAGAAAGCATGGTGAAATCAGGCTCTCGTCAAAACAATGAAATCAAAGAAACCAACATTTTTCTGGGCATTAGGAAATTTTTTCCAAATTTTCTTTTTTTGGCTTAACACCTTAAATGTCCTATTAAAAACACATTTCTGTGTGGATGTTATAGAAAATCATTAAGTAAAGGCACACAAAAATGTAAGGACACTCAAGTTTTGGAAGTCATCAAACTTTGGCAGCCATTGTTCCAGCGCGTTGTGACACATGTTCATGATTTGGATAGCGCTTTACACAAAGCAAGCTTACTGGCTCAACTTTTTGTGTCTTTTTTTCTCTCTAGACCACTTCACTGCTATGAAATGGGTCATGGTTATATCACAAATGCTGTTTGGGTCTCCTGAAGTTTGGTCATCTGTCACAGTTCTACTGATCACATAATATGTAATATGAATATCATTATAATCATCATCTGTAGACCTTCATTTTTAGCTGCAGAAGTTCTATACGTAATTATGAATGACTGTAACAGTGATGATTATATATATTTTCAATTGAGTTTCTGAGTTAGGGGCTCTATGTGACGCTTGTAGTAATTGGAGCAATTTTCCCCGGCACAGCTATGTAGCTCATAGCCGGCAATGAAGGGGTTAACACTTTCCCGGCACAGCTATGATGAGGTTCATAGCCGGCAATGAAGGGGTTAACACTTTCCCGGCACAGCTATGATGAGGTTCATAGCCGGCAGTGAAGGGGTTAACACTTTCCCGGCCCAGCTGTGTAGCTCATAGCCGGCAGTGAAGGGGTTAACACTTTCCCGGCCCAGCTGTGTAGCTCATAGCCGGCAGTGAAGGGGTTAACACTTTCCCGGCACAGCTATGAGGTTCATAGCCGGCAGTGAAGGGGTTAACACTTTCCCGGCACAGCTATGTAGCTCACAGCAGGCAGTGAAGGGGTTAACACTTTCCCAGCACAGCTATGTAGCTCATAGCCGGCAGTGAAGGGGTTAACACTTTCCCGGCACAGCTATGAGGTTCATAGCCGGCGGTGAAGGGGTTAAGTACACCTTGGACAAAATAGTTGTGAGGTGACCAGCTGTATAGATGAGAAATCATTACATTTGTGCATTCACAGAACACTAAAACATAATATGTGTGAGGCAGCGTGGTGAATTCAGGCGCTCGTCAAAATAATCAAATTGAAGAAACTGGCTTTTTTTCTGCAGGTTTGGGAATTTTTATTGACTTTTTGAACACCTTTCATGCCCATTAAAGAACACATTTCTGGGCGGATTTTATTGAAAAACGTTGATTAAAGGCACAAAAAAAGATGTAAATTTTAGGTTTCAACGGACTCTCAAGCTTAGGAAATAACTAAAACTTTGGAGACCATTTTCTCGTTAATTTCACCTCTGAAACCAGGCGACCCCCACCTCCTTCAATCGCCAATATCTTGACTTGTATCCCAGATAAATGGATATTTTTTTCCACTGAACGCAAGGCACATGGACAGGCTATTAATACCAATAATTCCACATGCGCAAAAATTGACGAGCGTCTGATTCCACAACGTCGTAAGATATATATGGTAGCCTACGCAAACTATTCAGGCTGTAATGTTTCAAGAATGCAAACTCAAATTCATAATAATAATATATGTTTTCATGACATGAATACCCTCTTTACATTTACATGTTTTGAAATGAGGAGGTGTGATTTTTACCTGTGTAAACTGACAGGTTTTTAATTCAATTACTCCAATGTTGCAGACTGAACACTGAGAAAACGTTCGTTCTAAGTAGCTTAGTTTTAGTAAGAGTTTTACGGCACTTGCAACACAATAAGGTCATATAAGTGCCGAAGATTAGAGGTGTTACAAGAGAGTAACAAACACAAAAAAGGAGGAGGAAAGAGAAGGAAGATCGTTTTTGATAGGACAGAAGGAGCACACCACATGACCACAGCACCCGCTAACCACCTACAAAACGTCTATAAACATAAGTATGCTGGATATGCGAAAAGGGTAGCTTTCCTCGCTGCGATATAATGTCTTGGCAAAATTTTTCATAAATTGTCGTGTCGTTTTGGCATTTATGCTTGCGTTGGATGCCAAACTCACAAGGAGAATTACGTTGGCTAAGTACAAATGTGTAAGCTGTCATGTGATACATAACAACAGTAAATCTTGAGAAAAATTTTACAACGTCAAATTATGCGCTTATTCAATAATTTTCAAACAGTGCTGAAGATTAGAAGTGTTACAAGAGAGTAACAAACATAAAATAGAAACACTTCTAAGTAGCTGGTTCAATTTTAGCAAATACATGTATAAGTAAACTTCAGACTGAACACTGAGAACACTCTTGCTTTTAGTAAAAGTAACTTATGTCATTACGCAGACAGGAACACTTCTTTGGCAGGACCCAATGTGTTCAAAATACAAACAACACGATTGGCTGAATGTACAAAAACAGAAACAACCATAACAAGCAAAAAGCACAGCATTGATTATCCCACTCCCCCCAAAAAACAACAACAACAACAACAACAAACAATAAAAAAAAACCAAGAAAAAGCAAAACAAAAAAACAACAACTCCCAGAACCCCGCCCTCCAACCAGCCAAAAATGAATCCCCAAACCAACGTCTCCCCCCCCCCCCCCCCCCCCAAAAAAAAAAGTAAAAATCCCTCCCAAAAAAGTTAAAACATTTTTTAAAAACAAAAGTCAAATGTGACAAATGCTTATTCTACTTTAGGCAAATTATGAACAGACTTTAAAATGATATAAAAAAATCAATAGGCTACATGTAAAAAAAAATTGGCGAGCGCCCGATTCCACCTCGTCATGACACAGATATGATTGGTTAAAAGCTGCACAAGACAGGTGACTGCCCTCCCTTAGTATTGCAGGTGGTCCGTGTCTCGATCCGGTTGTGGATACTCCTGGATCGTTGCCCGCGGGGCCATCTTTGACCGCAGCGCCATCTGGGGATACACATACACAAGGGAACTCTGTTAGATAATACGTTAGTTTTTTAGTTTTAGTCGAGGTTTTACGGCACTTGCAACACAATAAGGTTATATAAGTGCCGGAGATTTGTGGAGTTACAAGAGAGTAACAAACATAAAAAAGAAGGAAGAGAGACAGAGACGATAGATGTTTGATACTATCAATGATAGGAAAGAAAAAGCAAACCACACAAGAGCACCCGCCAACCACCCACTTTGAATTAGTTTTGAGTAAATTTGAGTACAGAGAAGCACAATGATACAAAAACAGTCACTTTTAGTTCTAAAGCTGGGGGAAAAACGAAAGATGGACAGATAGACACAATAAAGATGAAGAAAAGAAGTTAGGATTTACCAGTGACACACTCCAACTTTTAACCAACCACCCATCTGGAGTAAAAAATGAAGTTTTAGTAGAGGTTTTACGGTGCTCGCAACTGCACAAGGTCATATGAGCGCCAGAAGGTTAGAGGTGTTACAAGAGAGCAACAAACATAAAAAAGAAGGAGGGGAGATAAGGACGATAGATGTTTGAGAGGAAAGAAGGTGCAAACCACACCAGAGCACCCACCAACCACCCATTAACTCATTTCTATTTCAGTTTAGATTTAGTAAGTGTTTTACGACACTTGCAACACAATAAGGTCATATTAGTGCTGAAGATTAGAGGTGTTACAAGAGAGTAACAAACACACAAAAAAAAAGAAGGAGGAGGAGAGATAAAGACGATAGATGTTTGATAGGAAAGAAGAAGCAAACCACATCAAAGCACCCGCCAACCACCCACTGAGACAGTCTTTGGAGCCCAACAAAAATGTATAGAAGAATTTCAAAGAGAAAAATATCTGTCACATACACTAGAAGAATATTATTAATGTACTTCTGGTTTTTTTAAAAATTGTTAAACTGCATTTTTCTTTCAACAATTTTTATTTCAAACACTCTCAAATTACTAGTCAAGACACATCACCACACAGACACCTCTGTATTACTACAGGGTACTGTTTGACATATCTACTACTAACAAATTGTTGAAGTAAAATGCTTTCTTTACAGTACAGATACACACACTATATATGTGAAGCGTGCTGATAAAACGAGTTACTTCTCGGATTCAAGCCCTATGGAAATAAACACAGCACGCTTATACGTGAAGCTTTTAAGTATGAAATAATAAAGGGTAGCGATATTTCGACAGCATGCCGTCTGAAAATCGTAGTTGATATTTCCACGGAATGCTGCATGCTATCTGAACATCGGAAGTGACACCTATACGGTATGCCGTCTTGAGTCTAAAGATCGGAATTGATATTTCGTCGACGGCATAGGCTCTGCTTGAAGTGTATCAATGAAAGAATTGTGTTTGTTTTCCAGGCGACGAGTCGGGTGATCATACCTACCCGACCCGACCCGATCCCATCCGCAAATGGGCACCCTACTGTTGGAAAAAAACCCAGTCTTCTCTCCATTTTGCTTGCACAAAATAAATTGTGCATCTCTCACTCTCGTTACAATCACACAAAACATTTCATTATTGTCCATAATGTACAAAATGATAGAAAAGGATAAACATTGTTAACTAAACATACTGGTATCTTAAATTGTATCTTTATAATATTGCATTACTTATGGAAAAGAGATTATCGGCTTTATTATAAATAGTCCGGACGTTCTGATTGGCAGAATTTATGTGCCGTGGAATTATCACTTCCGATTTTTCGACGGCCTGCCGTATAAATATCCACTTCCAATAATAAAAGCCATCTTATACTTAAGGAGTATATGGAATCAATACAAAAGCACCAAATTTGACAGTGGTGTCGATTTTGGCCAATATGTCCTTTTGTGGATTGCAAGAAGTAACTCATTTTGTCAGCACGCTTCACACACATATATATAAAGGAAATCTATAATTACTATTATCATATGTTTGACAACGTGACCATTTTGAATATTACATTCCACCAAGAAAATGTTTTAAAGCGAAAAAAAAAAAGAAATAAGGAAGAAGAAAACGTATTTATTGACATTGGGACAAATTAGTCTCACCCTGAAAACAACATGCACATGTGTATATTAATGTATATTTTTGGTTCCGTTAGTTTTTATATTAAACGAATAAATTTATTAACATACCCTGGCTTTTCATTCAACATATTCTGGCAAGAAAAAGCTTAGCAAAATGAAACAAACCAAAAAAATGAAACAAATAAACAAATATATTGTATCTTATAATTGACAAATTATTGACAACAATACGGAATAATTATCTTTACAAGATGGAAACATTAAATGTTTCGTACAGCAGAAGAAATAATGCTTGCCATAAAGTAAACACAGGACAACAGATTTTGTTCTGGTATTTTTCAAAAGATACAGAAACTCTGGGATCACAAAACGTGCTATGAGGTCATTTGCTGATATATATATATATATATATAATATATAATATGTGTGTGTGTGTGATGCTTCTTGCAAGAACAGGGAATGTGTCGGAAAACTGAGTTTTGAGCTAGAAACCAAAACATGAGACTCCGTCATCCCAGTTCGAGTTTGAGTAATCTACAACATTGTGTTTTCCAACATTATTTACTCCATTTTCCCTAGTCGTCTTTCATTTGTTTATTGGAGTAAAGAGAAGCACATCGAGACATTAATAGCCTTTTATTTAATGCTGGGAAAAAGTAAGAAAGACAGACACAAAAATACAGAAGGAGGGTAGGGAAGTAGGACCTACAAGTGGCACCCTCCAACCCCCCACTTTCCCTAAGTAATTTACTGAAATGAGGTCTATGATGTATAAATGCAGTCAAACCACACATCTGTGAAATTCAAAGTGAACAATACACAGAAGAGCCCTTATATCTCTGAAAATTCAAAGTGAACAAAACCAAGAACAGTCCTTATATCTGTGAAATTCAAAGTGAACAATACCCAAAAGAGTCCCTATACCCAGGAGTCCCTGCAACGGGATGGTAGAAATAATTCAGAATGTCCAGGTGCTGAAACATTCTCAATTCTGGCAGGGTGCCTCACACTCACACACTTTATCACTAGTAAAAGAGTCCCAAATACGCCACATTCATGCCCAGGCATCATCGATATATGTATATATATATATATTATATTATTATTTTAAACAGAACAAAATGCTATTTTAAAAAATACAAAAGGAAATAGGGTAAAAGTTTGTTTCCATCAATGAGACCTGTTGATCATGTTATTCAAAAGCACACTTTAGTGTGTGTGTGTTTATGTATGTGTGTGTGTGTGGGAGTGTGTGTGTGTTTATGTATGTGTGTGTGTATGTGTGTTTATGTATGTGTGTGTGTGTGGGAGTGTGTGTGTGTGTGTGTGTGTGTGTGTTTATGTATCTGTGTGTGTGTATGTGTGTGTGTGTATGTGTGTGTGTGTGTGTGTGTGTGTGTGTTTGTGTATAAACACCCCTCCAACAAAAAAAAAAATGCCAGGCAAAACCACTTTTACAAGAGAGATTTCTCCTCAAATCAGTAAAATAAATGCATCTGAGAATTGCAGAACAGCTGAGACAGAAAACAATAAAGGAGTACCGAAACGGTACAGACAACATCAACAACTACTGTGCACCAGGCACTATATAATCTCTGGTCATAACAGACTTGCTCGTTCGGGGAGGAGCAAACAAGAAACATGAGGAAATACATATATTTATTCAGTAGAGGAAATAATATGTATAAAATAATATTCATTCAGTGCAGTGAGCAAGCGAGACCTAGATACACAGGAGAAACAGACGTTTTAGTTTTTAGTTTTAGTAAGAGTTTTATACACTGGCAACAGCATAAGGTCATATAAGTGCCCAAAGATTAGAGGTGTTACAAGAGAGTAACAAACACAAAAAAAGAAGGAGGAGAGATAAGGACGACAGATGTTTGATAGGAAAGAAGAAGCAAACCACACTGGAGCACCCGCCAACCACCCACCACAGACGTTTGTCCGTTAGTTTGGAGAAAAGGTACGCATATATTATCAACACGATAACACTCACTCGGTGATATTAAATCGCAAGACAAACAGAAAGGAAGAAAATCCGAGGGAAAGAAAAGAAGTAGGATCTACAAGGCTGTCCCCGAGGTTTTATGCACCCCGCATAATTTAACAAAATTTGATCATTTTTTTCATAATTTCTGCTTATTTTCCTTTACCATTCTTCATTAAAATTACCAGAATCTAATAATTTCACCTTTTTGGGCTCATTTTGCATAATTTCAGAATTTATTTTTTGCATAAAACCACGGGGACAGACAAGGGCCACCATGCTCCAGCCATCGAAAAAAAGAAGGAACAAAAAATGTATCGACTCCTATTTCAAACTACACGTAGGGGCCTGCTTGATCACCAATGGACAACATCTCTGCCGTCATTTTTTCAAAAATACAGTACATGCAGTCTTTACAATTTTACAGTACAGCCA
>NW_004797330.1:1906851-1915034 GCF_000002075.1 Aplysia californica | reverse complement strand
CCCCCTACTATTGTGAAAATGTCATGGACTGTATAGCTGTAATTGCCAGGTGAAAAGATTATGTGTCATGTTTGAAGTGTCTTTTCGTCAATTCGTTATTGCAATAGTTTTTCCTGTTCTATACTTGTTTCTGACCGAATGTGTGATAGGAACTGAATAAAGCCTTCTATTCAGAATTTGGACAATCCGACTTTCTTGAAATTGTCAATTTACTAGAATTCGTCTGATATTTAGAATTATTGGGACGCACATTAAGTTAATAGTAAGATTTTACATTGTATCATATTATTGAATTTGGAGGTGCCTAAAACGCATACTTTTATAATTTAGTAACAACAACTCATTGGCTTGTATTGCAATATCATAAACATTGCACTCAAACATAATTCAGGTTCCCCATATGACCTGCATCATGTGACTCCATTTGAGCAAAAAGACGAGCAAGGGGGAAAGGTGCTGCGCGCACGTGACTGCAGCAAGATTGGTGTCTCGCCTTTTTTTTGGGACATAATGGCACGGCCTGTGGTATGCACGCTTAGCAACAAAATATTTTTAAAAAAGACTGCAAAGAGCGGTGGCCATGGCATTCAACAATATATGAGAATATATGTATGCATAAACTAAACTCCCATCCCAGACTTTACAAACCATGAGACATATCGAATACAATTTAAATGTACTTGTGTTCTCAGGAGGTGTCAACCACACACAGTGAGCAATAAAAGGACAATAACAAATATTAACTATGACCAAGTCTCCTTATTATGTTTTTCCTCCTGCACAGCAACAACAACGACTACGGCGATGATGATGATGATGATGATGATGATGATGATGATGATGATGATGATGATGATGACCTTACGTCATGCTAGTCAGGTTCACTAACGGGGGTTGTAAGAAGGCGCCATTGAAGGCTAATACTTTCCTTTTTTCCATCTGTTGTTTCTGTCCATCAGTCTCAATTTTACGTCGTACCTTTTCCACGCAATACGACTGCCGCAACCTCGATGTACTACTCTTTACTCAAACAGACAAATGCACTTTTACTGCTCCCAAAACGTCACTTTAGTACTGCTGCCGTTTTTAAAAGTACAGAATAATATGCAGCTTTTACAATTTTACACCTGGAATGTGGGTGGTTGGCGTGTGCTCTTGTGTGGTTTGCTTCGTTTTTCCTATCAAACATCTATCGTCTTTATCTCCCCTCGCTTCTGTCTTTATCTCCCCTCCTTCTTTTTGTGTTTGTTACTCCCTTGTAACACTTCTAATCTTCGGCACCTATATGACCTTATTGCGTTGCAAGTGCCATAAAACTCTTACAACACAAAAAACACCTGGAATACCTGGAGGTGTCGTCTCTTACTCAGAAATCGACGTGTAATGACCCTCCACCTTCATGTCGAGAGCTGCCGTTGCACAATCTGCTATACTCAGGAGGCCAGTCCGTGTTTTAATGTTGTCCATCCACGTTACCTTTTGTGTTTTACAGGAGAGCCAAAGAACTGAATGCTGTTACCAAGAAGACAAACTCTTCTTCTTAGTTTTAGTAGGGGTTTTACGGCGTCCGCAACAGCATAAGGTCATATGAGCGCTAGAAGATTAGAGGTGTTACAAGAGAGTAACAAACATAAAAAAGACAAAGGGGAGAAAAGGACGACAGATGTTTGATAAGAAAGAAGGAGCAAACCACACCAGAGCACCCGCCAACCACCCACACAAACTCTTCAAAAACAATCCCAAGTCAATACTTTTAAGAATACAATCTCGATAAGAACTTCCTTATTCTCCTTAAAGCAAAAGATGTCTTATTGGTAACAACATTCAGATTTTTGGCTCTCCTATAAAATTGTAAAAACTGCATATATAAATATATATATATATATATATATACTGTACCTACTTATCAAAATGAGGACAGATCTGTGACTATCATGGCGCTGTGGCAGTGGGGTTCCAGCTATGTCTTACAGGACCAGGAACCAGCAGGCAGTGATTGTCATGGCGGTTATGCTTTACTTACTTAAATACCAATTTATTTGGTTTTAAGCCCCATTCATTTTGGAATGATCAAATTCATTGGGAATTCGGAATGTGGATAAAAAAAACCAACAACTTTTGATCTCTTAAAAATTAACTAATGTTTGAGCTTGGTTTTTTAAATCTTCTAGTTCGTATTGAATGAATGCCAAATTGTACTGGTAAAATACTTGGAAACTTGCTAAACAAAATTAATTCATGAAAGATTCAAATTTTCCAGGAATCCTGTTACAGGTGATGTCTAAGAATCTCAACTCACCATTACTTTGTGACATTCATTGCACAAACAATCCTTAAACCCCTCTCTCCTTTTTCATGATATTAAACATCTTGTAAAAAAAACCCCGAAAACAAAACAAAAATTCTTAAACACTGAGCGAATACACACATCGGTAGACAAGTAATATGACATCACAGACACTTTTTTTCTAACTAAGCTACAAACGATGTATGCCCAAACTGTGAGTATAAGAATGTAGGAATTATTTTACAAGATGATATGATGAGAGACTGTGCATCATATTATATACAAACATCTGTAACATTTGTGACACCATGAGTTACAGGCGCGGTGTATTAACAAAAATAAATTATTACACGCGTGCACAGTATCTCAAGAAAACAAAGTGGTGATCGCCACCATCACTTTTCCGTTTGAATGATTTGTAAATTCGAAAAGTTTGTGATCCGACGTGAGACATACATACTCAGTGCAAACATCACACAGAGCCAACAAAAAAAGTGATCAGTTCTTGCACATGGTTTATAAATCAGGGATGCCACTCAACTTTTTTGAAAATAGCTGAAAATCCACGCGCCACGGTCTCGTTAACATATGAATATCAATTTGAAACCCAATTCTTTTTTTCCAACTATAGATTAGATTCTATCTCGATCTCAATAATGGGATAGCGGATCCGGATAAAAATACCAGAAAAAAGCAGAAAAGTGTCATCCCTGATAAATCAGTATGATAACTACGTTCTCTCTTACATGGACACAACTCAATCCCTGCAGATAACCTCTCATCAGCACAATCAATAGTTCCAACAAGGAGATGAGGGTGTGGGGGGCAGAAAGAGGAGACGAAAGCAGACGACAGAACATTGCTGGAGATCACAGGAAAGGAGGTGAAAGGAGACAATTTTAGAGAAGAAATTTTTTTGGTCGCTGCTACCCGGATTCGAACCCGGGACCTTCGAATGAGAGGCCAACACCTTTACCTCTAGGCTATGAGAGCCCCTGAAGAAGTCTTATGATGACGTCATGATGGCTTACCCACATACCCACACTGGGATTTAAACTCACTTCCTCTATGTGCAGTGGTGCTTTTACTAGTCATAGTAAACTAGAAATGAACAAAGAAGAACTTTCATTTGGCTGAGGGTATCACAACTCAATGGTTAACTAAAAATGAAAGAAAGAAAAATTATTATTTGGCTGAGATCAGAGTATCATCTAATGATAAACTTGAAGTGAAACAAAAAAAAAAGAAAAAAAGAAAAACTGTCATTCAGCTGAGAGCATCACATTAAAATGAAAAAAAAATAAATGAAGAACTATTAATTTGCACCAGAGTATCTACTGATAGATCTAAACAAAAAAAGGAGAAAAAAACCCCACCCCAAGAACTAATATTTGGCTGAGAGTATCATCTAATGATGAACAAGAAATGAAAAAAAAATGGGGAACTATTATTTGGCTGTGGGCATTGAAGAACTAATATTTGGCTGCGAGTATCATCTTGAGATGAACTATAAATGAAAAAAATGAGGAGCTATTATTTGTATGAGAATATCACATAATGATGAACTACAAATGAGAAAAAAAAAAGATCTATTATTTGGCTTTGAGCATCATCTAATGATGAACTCGAAAAACCGGAAGAACTAATATTTGGCAGAGAGTATCAGACTCTGCTGGAAAAGAAACAAACTGGACATGAGTAAGAAAAGGGGGGGGAAGAAAGTAGTCAGGATAACTACATGTATTGGGAGAGTATTTATTGTTCCCTACATAACAGAAAGGCCTGGATAGGATATTTTAATAATAATAGATAGCATTTGTATAGCGCAAATCCCCGCTCAACAGCAGGCTCTATGCACTTCACAATCTACATTATTACCCCAGCAGACCAGAGGGCATTCTGAAACAACCTCAACTTCATGGGAAGCATACAGTGCAAGCTGCCACTTATAGACGCTAAAACACTAACATACTGACAAGATCTTTCACTGTCTATATATTTTGAAGAAATTTTTTGGGGGGTCCGCTTTAGTTTTCAGGACATTGTTCATTGTTGTTCCTCAAAATGACCCCCAAAAAAGAAAAAGAAAATCTAATCAAAGATATTAAAAAAATGTCAAGAAAAAAAAAGTAATCACCTGCAATAGCAACAGACTCAGAAAATATGGAAAATGCCATTGTTTCAGAAAAAAAACTTTTCCAACAAGTCCTTGGTTCTCCCATGCTGCCACACAAGTTACGACAGTGTCTTAGCCACGAGTTCATTTCTGTCAGGGAGCAGGCACACAAGTCATACTGCACAGTACATAGAACTGTCCCCGTGGTTTTACGCACCCCGCATAATTTAGCAAAATTTGATCATTTTTTGCATAATTTCTGATTATTTTCCTTTATCATTCTTTGTTAGAATTAACAGAATCGCATAATTTCACATTTTTGGGCTCATTTTGCATAATTTCTGAATTTTTCTTGCATAAAACGACGGGGACAGATAGAGTAGAGGCAGGTAACAGCAGTCACAACTCACTGGCCAGCCTTTCACATCAAACTCACTCACAAGCCTTTCACATCAAACTTTCACATCAAACTCACTTGTAAGCCTTTCACATCAAACTTCCACATCAAACTTTCAAACCAATCAGAGAAATGGTACCCGCAAACAATCTTGCAACCAGTCACAGTATAAGACAATATAGTAGCTGAAAAAAGCTCCTTTCCAAAAACAAGATGTACTCTAAGCATCTATTTTTTTCTACCCACTTATTAGTTGTACTCAGAACCACCCCCACCCCCCCTCACCTTTCACCCCAATTGTACTCTTTGTTTGAATATGAAATTTAAAAAAATAGTTTTAGTAAGAGTTTTACGGCACTTGCAACACAATAACGTCATATAAGTGCCGAAGATTAGAGGTGTTACAAGAGAGTAACAAACATAAAAAAGAAGGCCGGGAGATAAAGATGATAGTTGTTTGATAGGAAAGAAGGAACAAACCACACCAGAGCACCCGCTTGAATATGCAAATAAGCATGTGGGAGTACGATGTTTGACAAAAAACTAAATACAAATTATTTCAAAACAGTATTCAAAGAATCAACTAGATTTGAAAACGTACTTTACAGAAAAAAAAGGTACAGTCTTCAGTTCCTAAAGTGTTACTGACAAAAAGTTTCACGACAGACACGGATTATTAACAATCAAAGTGAATCAGAAAGGAAAAAAACCGTCACGCATGCTATCATCTTATCATCTTTGAAGAAAAGAGGAACTGGTTCCGTTCCCCAGCTCTTCCTCTGAGAGAACTCCTTCGCTTTCCTCCGGGAATGTCGAATAGGAATACGGGTATTCTCTGATTGGCTGCCTGGCTCGTCGGTTCGCCAGAGCGAGCTGAGGGGTGGACAGACAAAGGCACCGGTTTATCGCAGAGTCGACCACTTCCCCTGTTGTTTTGTTTGTTGTTTTGTTTGGTTTGTTGGTTTGTGTATTGTTTGCCAATTTGTTTGTTGTTTTGTTTGTTGATTTGTGCTTTGTTTGTTGATTCGTTTGTTGTTTTGTATTTCGTTTCTTGATTTGTGTTTTGTTTGTTGATTTGTGTTTTGTTTTGTTTGTTGACTTGTTTGTTTGCTTGTGACTGTTAGCAAATGAGGAGTCTGTTAGAAAAACAGATGATAAAAAAAAAATTGACCACAAAACTACAAAGCATCACAGTGCTGCTGCAACTTTAAAAAAAATAAAAAGCTGAAATCTTTATAAATTTCTCCAATAGACACACAGATTAAACACAAATAAAGTCATGAGTCTTCAAATTTCACAATTTACTTTCTCACAAATTTGCCCGTATTCCTTGGACTCCTCAAAAGCTCCCCCCCCCCCCCCCCATAACGACACAGGTACGCAAGTAGGATAATTTAGGCGGAAGGCTGCTCTCTCTGATTCTGCCAGTCACGACCAGCCAGCAGGTGAGAAGGATACAGAGATACACAGAAGTCGTCAACGAAAATTAGACAAATTTCTTCTCCAAATGGAAATTGTAGAGACAGGACAACAGGATGAGGGAAAGGAAAGAGGGAGGGAAAGACAGTAGGCAGGATTTTTACAGTATATCGGTACTGTATATCGGTACTGTATATCGGTACTGTATATCGGTACTGTATATCGGTACTGTATATCAGTACTGTATATCGGTACTGTATATCGGTACTGTATATCGGTACTGTATATCGGTACTGTATATCGGTACTGTATATCGGTACTGTAGGAATAGTCATTGTTCAAACATAACAAAAAGGTCTAGATATTTATTTATTTATTTATTTATTATTTATTTATTTATTTATTTATTTATTTATTTATTTATTTATTAATTAAAATGTATTTTTTAAAAATTTCGGGGGGGGAGGGGGGGGGGGGGCAGGGGGGGGGGGCAGTTTTAGTTTTCAGTTTTAGTTTTCAGTTTTAGTTTTCAGTTTTAGTTTTCAGTTTTAGTTTTCAGTTTTAGTTTTCAGTTTTAGTTTTCAGTTTTAGTTTTCAGTTTTAGTTTTCAGTTTTAGTTTTCAGTTTTAGTTTTCAGTTTTAGTTTTCAGTTTTAGTTTTCAGTTTTAGTTTTCAGTTTTAGTTTTCAGTTTTAGTTTTCAGGTGTTGTTTGTTATTGTCCTTCACAATCAGCCCTGCAAAAATCTATGAGATATTTAGAAAATGTCAGGAGCCAAAGCAATAATCTGCATTAGCTACAAACTTTTGCAAGTGGGTGGTTGGCGGGAGCTCTGGTGTGGTTTGCTCTTTCTTTCCTATCAAACATCTATCGTCCTTATCTCCCCTCCTTCTTTTTTGTGTTTGTTACTCTCTTGTAACACCTCTAATCTTTTGGCGCTCATATGACCTTATGCAGCTGCGAGCGCCGTAAAACCTCTACTCAAAAAACCCAAAACTTTTGCACGCTGCAGAAAAAAGCCTAACCATTACAAGACATGCCCAAAAAAGGAATAAACAAAAAGTTTGGCAATATTATTACCCAATTATACAAGAGCATTTGAGAGATGGGGAAAGACAGTCCTCTTTAGTGTGTGTGTGCGTGTGTGTGTGTGTATGTGTGTGTGTGCGTGTGTGTGTGTGTGTGCATGCGTGGCGGGTATGTGTGTGAGCGTATGTGTGTGTAGGTGAGTGTATATGTGTATGTATGTGAGTGTGTGTGCGTGATTGTCTGGGTGTGTGTGTGTGTGTGTGTGTGTGTGTGCGTGCGTGTAAGTGTGTGCGTGCGTTCATGCGTGCATGCGTCTGTGTATGAGTGAGAGAGTATCTGCGCATGCACACACACAAACTCTTCAACTCTGCTAATTTGTCCACAAACCAACTGGTGCACAAACAACAACAACAACAAAATATTCCCTCCCTGCGATGAAAGACACTACCCATAAGTAAAAGCCTTAACTCTTTATCTGCTCCAAGCCACACACTGCGTGATTGCATTCAAGGATGCGATAATGCGATAAAATGCAAATGCGATGCTTTCCGGTGGGAAGTCATGATTTTATGTTTCCCCAACTCTTGTGTGAAGAAAAAAATTACGGGCGCATTTATGATTGCATGACATAAAAAGATCTATAAATTTCCCAACAAAATGCACATTTGATAAAAGTTCATTCATTTCCGGACATTTTGGTGGATGCTCCAACTATATTTTACAGTATTTGATCTAAATAGAGCTTTTTTTGAGTAACACCCTTGATCAGAATTTTACCAAGGAGAAAAGCCCCAACAAAATCTATTCAAAACCCCAAACAGATAAAGAGCTAAGTCATATCAAACAGACACATAAAAAGCAAGTGCTCAACATAGTCACACTACAAAACCAAAGCATTATGCTCAAAAACTGATCAAAATACCCCCCCCCAAAACCC
>NW_004797330.1:1904626-1906751 GCF_000002075.1 Aplysia californica | reverse complement strand
CCCCCCCCCCCCACAAAAAAACAACAACAAACCAACCAACAAACAAAAACAAACCAAAACAATCCCAAACCAAACAAACAACCCCCCCCCCCCAAAAAAAAAAAAACAACAAAAAAACAAAACCCACCACCAAAACATATGTGTATGATGGATGCATCGTCTCAGTCGTACACCAAAAATCCAAAACAAAATGAAAAAAAAAATGAAGTTCAGTAAAACATGATAATAAACAAGAAGGATAATTACAGTTGACTTTGTTGTACAGTGTGAAATAGTAGTTTTAAACTGAAAAGGAACGTTTCAATAAAAGGATTTATTCAGAGAAGGTACGGCTTTTCATCATGCATGCAATGCAAAAGCCAATATGAAACTCAGACGGAAAGAGCTTAATAGCCTATTGTATTGGAAGCCTGGGTACGTTGACAAGCCTCACTTCCCCACACAACCCAAACATATCATGCAGACAAACAAAACAGACGCGCGTCTCTTTTAAACATATGCAAATGTTTAGCAACCGCACCATTCACTACGTATATAGTGTCGTTTTTAAGCACAAGGGGGCTATCCCAAAAAATACTGTTTTGAGAAAATCGAAGGTAAAGTTTTCGCCCCTTGTTCAGTTTCTTAAAAAGAGACAAGGAGTTTTCTCTATAACCAAACAAATATACACAACCAATGAAACCAAACTTCACCTATAGGTAGGACAATGCCCACTCTTGGGGTAGGTCAAGATTTATGGAAACCCCCGAAATCTGGGTTAGCCTGCTTGTCCTTAAAAGCGACCATATGTGCTAACTGAACTCTGACAAAAATATAAAAAGTAACAAACTGCAATATTTTCAACCCCTCACCAAAAAGTCACTTCAAAAACGACGAGCAAAACACAAATCACTACCTTAGATTTACAAAGCTCTATCTGACATTTCTGGGTGTTTTGAGTTACTACAACCATGAGGTCAGAAACCAATAGTTCTATTTGCCATTATTTGCTCCAACAAAATTGTAAGGTTATTCAGACCATGGTCAAGATATTCAAAGAATTGCATCACCCCCCCCCCCCCCCCCCCCCGGTGCAGTGCCACTGACTGTAGTGTCTTTAGGCAATTCCCAAAGGGGGGACATTTCTCGTTCATGCACAGTAGAATTGTAAATGGGCTGATTCATGTCACGCTCATAACTGAGCCTGATCTACAACAGGGAACTGCTGCTTTTTCTTTCTTAATCCTTACTATTGTCATTTCCCTCTACTTCTTTTGTATGTTTGTCACTCTCTTGTGACCTGCTATTTCCGGGGTGCCTTGATAGTCGAAGCAGACCTTGTGCTGTTGAAGCTAGAGAGGTGAGCAGAGTAAGTCTGATTCCCTGTAAGGACTTCTCTGTTGACATCCACCCCTTGGCGCTCATATGACCTTATGCAGTTGCGAGCGCCGTAAAACCCTTTACTATAAAAAAAAAAAAAAAAAAATTGCATTCTAAAAAGCTTGACGTGTTGTGAAACTAAAAATTTTTAACGCCAAACTTCTCAAAACTAGGTACTGAGCAGATAGAACTTCGTAATTCTGAGGCAGCGAGATATCATCAACAGCAATGAAGAGGACAATGAAAACGACGCAATAATGGAAAATAACGGAAAGTAAATTACAGAAAAATCAGGAAGAAAAAATGTAAAAGATAACAATAAAACTCAAGTGCAATAACGCGCTCATATGACCTTAAGCAGTTGCCAGCGCAGTAAAACCTCTACCCAAAAAAAGTGTGCAATAACAAAGCGCGCACGTGTGTGTGTGTGTGTGTGTGTGTGTGTGTGTGTGTGTGTGTATGTGTGAGTGTGTGTGTGTATGTGAGTGTGTGTGTGTGTGTGTGTGTGTGTGTGTGTGTGAGTGTGTGTGTGTGTGTGTGTGTGTGTGTGTGTGTGTGTGTGTGTGTGTGTGTGTATGTGTGACTGTGTGTCCGCCTGTGAGTGTGTTATCTGCTGTGTGTGTGTGTGTGTGTATACGTGTGTATGTGTGTGTGTATGCGTGCGTGCAGCGTGTGAATGTGAGTACGTGTGTGCTGTACGTGTGTGTGTGTGATGAATCTCCATCCCGCTAACTCACAGTATGTGCGTCCGTTCCCCCAACCCCCA
>NW_004797330.1:1896267-1904526 GCF_000002075.1 Aplysia californica | reverse complement strand
GTGTGTGTGTACATAGTATGTGTGCGTATACAAGATAAACACAAGCGAAAAGCCCAGCGAGTCTCGATAACACGGAAAGAAAGTAAAAGTGGAGATGTTGTTTTTTAGTTTTAGTAGAGGTTTTAAGGCGCTCGCAACCGCATAAGGTCATAATTATGAGTAACAAACATAAAAAAGGAGGCAGCCTGTTTCTACATTTACTGTCTCTCAAGGCTGACCCGGACCAAAATAAATACGGTACCCCAACAATAAGATGGAGATACTCCATAAAGACAACCCCCCCCACCTCCTAACACTCCCCCGCTCTAGGTGCGACATATATTAATACGTTGAAACAATCCAACAAATCAAAACATTACGGAGGAAAATCATAGAAGTGTAATTTAGAAGGATGGCAAAGGAAAAAAAAGAAGATTTTGTAACGGAACAATAATATAATATGTTTTGCGAGGAGACAACAAGGTGCATTCTCTTCTGTCTCAGACAGTAGACAGAAGGTTTCAAAATGAGAGAGGCAAAACAATACACTGGCCAAAAGCCAGAGAACAACTGTCCCCGTCGTTTTATGAAAGAAAAATTCTGAAATTATACAAACTGAGCCCAAAAATGTGAAATTATGCTACTCTGTTAATTTTAACAAAGAATGATAAAGGAAAATAATAAGAGATTATGCAAAAAAAGATCAAATTTTGCTAAATTATGAGGGGTGCATAAATTCAAGGGGACAGAAACAAGCGTAAAGCACAAAGAGCATGTTGAAGAGCGGCTATATGAACGCAATAGTTAGTGTTAGTATTATTATTAGTTGTAGTAATTTATGGCTGAGGCTTATGTGTTGATTCTTATTCGTACTGTAAACATTTTATGTCCTAATCACATAATTTACAATCATTCAGAAAGATGGCAGCTTCCATCTTGTATGTCAGTATCAACCTGGGCTAGGTGGGATACAGTTTTCCCAGCAAACGGACGGACAGGGATACCCGATAAAACTAATCTTAGATGCTCAGGTATGAAATTTGTGTTTTTGTGTGTGCAACGACGATAACCCAAACAAAAAGTCCGAGCCCCAGAATGGTCCTGGTATATCTCTTCCTCCAACAAAGGACGGGACCGCTGATTTAATCCTAGTATTAGCTTTACACATGGCCTAGATTCTAGACAATCCTAGCGAGAGATCTTTGCACATGGCCTAGATTCTAGACAATCCTAGCGAGAGATCTTTGCACATGGCCTAGATTCTAGACCATCCTAGCGAGAGATCTTTGCACATGGCCTAGATTCTAGACAATCCTAGCGAGAGATCTTTGCACATGGCCTAGATTCTAGACAATCCTAGCGAGAGATCTTTGCGCATGGCCTAGATTCTAGACAATCCTAGCGAGAGACCTTTACGCATGGCCTAGATTCTAGACAATCCTAGCGAGAGACCTTTACGCATGGCCTAGATTCTAGACCATCCTAGCGAGAGACCTTTACGCATGGCCTAGATTCTAGACAATCCTAGCGAGAGACCTTTACGCATGGCCTAGATTCTAGACAATCCTAGCGAGAGATCTTTGCACATGGCCTAGATTCTAGACAATCCTAGCGAGAGATCTTTGCACATGGCCTAGATTCTAGACAATCCTAGCGAGAGATCTTTGCACATGGCCTAGATTCTAGACAATCCTAGCGAGAGATCTTTGCACATGGCCTAGATTCTAGACAATCCTAGCGAGAGATCTTTGCACATGGCCTAGATTCTAGACAATCCTAGCGAGAGATCTTTGCGCATGGCCTAGATTCTAGACAATCCTAGCGAGAGACCTTTACGCATGGCCTAGATTCTAGACAATCCTAGCGAGAGACCTTTACGCATGGCCTAGATTCTAAACCATCCAAGCGAGAGATCTGTGCCACAATCATCTCAACTGTAGTCTTTTTTAGTTTTAGTAGAGGTTTTACGGCGCTCGCAACTGCATAAGGTCATATGAGTGCCAGAAGATTAGAGGTGTTACAAGAGAGTAACAAACATAAAAAAGAAGAAGGGGAGATAAGGACGATAGATGTTTGATTGGAAATAAGAAGCAAACCACACCAGAGCACCCGCCAACCACCCACAACTGCAGTCTAACTTATGATGTTACAATAGAGCTTGAGTAAAGAGAAGCACAGTAAAGAAACAAAAGAAGGAAAGAAAAGAAGTAGGACCTACCAGTGGCCCCCCTCTAACCAACTGCATTCTAACAATAGGCCTTGCCCCTTGACAGATACAAACTAAAGTTACAAACCTGACTGAATTCTGAATTCAGAGCAAAAAGAGGCGGTCAACACAGAGGCGGGGTACCATTTGGTGCAATTGGTGAAAACGCTCCACCGAACCCAGGCCTTCACACAGCCCCCCCCCCCCCCCTTCTAATTGTTCTAAACCAGTCAGTGCTCTAGATCTACATTAGGCCTACTACATCCTTGCGATCCATCGCCCGCTGGATGCACCAGTGAAGAGACAGATAGGCAGAATGGTTTATGCTCGTCGCACCGCTTGAGGTAGTGTCTGCTGGGAGCAAGCAAAATCTTTGCACCAAAGTTATTTTTGTCACTGTAGAGAAATCTAGGCATCGTTCTTCCCGCACAAGAAGAAAGGTGCATGAACAGCTCTTCGCAGCACCAAATTGGAGCAAGCTAAAAATTTGATCCAAGTTTCCACTAGCCTATCTACTACACTAGTAGAGTCTACGGTTACTCAACGAAGAATGGGTATCGAAACTGTTGTCTCCCTCTATTGTGTAGCAAGTCCCGGTGCTGCACGAAGTAATAAGAAATCTTTAAATCTTCCCAGATTGTGAGCATAGTCGAGTCGTTAGTATTGTTTCACTTTATTGCAGCTTTTATGCGGCTTCGTCTAGAGACAGTTGCAAATATCGATAGCACAGCGGATAAAATACCGTCCAGACCGCTCACTTAGTTTTCCTTCCCCAGTTCCTCCCCGACCATCCTCACCACCCTGCCCGCCCCGCCCGACAGCCCAGCGCGTAGTCATAAATCACTTGTCAGAGGGGTTAATTGGGGTGACCGCAGCGTCACTCCTCCTGTGCCGGGGCAGTAGTAAATATGGCGTTTTAGTGCGAATTGAAAGTCTCCTAACTCTGAAACTATAAATGCTACAAGGCCGATTGAGATTTCATTGTAACGTGCTATGTTTGACCTGTAGGCCGGTATAACTTGTTTTCTTGTAAGTCCGATTATATCAGTTTTACAAGGGATTTAAGTAAGTCTGTGATTTTCAAACTGGCATCTTCAATGTTTAGAACTTTTTCAGTTTGGATTTAGATATATCAATCCGGCCCCCAACGATTTAAACAGAAATTCATGTATCAACTGTGGGGACAATTTTCATTTACATGTGCAAGTTTCAAATGCACGAAGTTATTCTATGATTTTCTGTGATTTTTTAAAAATACCAACCCACCACTCTGAACATTCATCCTTGCTGTTTTTAGTTTTCTTGCCTCTACTACATCTGAATTTCGTTGTCAATTTTAACAATATTTTTGTCATGGAGAGCCACACTCAACATGATCATATGGTGGGCATTGTGCTCAAACATCATCGCCTTCTTGAGGAGGCTGCACATGATATAGATGTACAGCTGGCCCATCAATCTATGGAGAATTGCACGCCTGGAATAGGACAAAATGTGCATATCTACGGCAAAAAATGAAAGAGGGCTGGAAAAAAACGAGGACATTCAATTGTTACAGGGCTGTCAGATTTTGTCGGATAATCCACGAGAAGCAGAGAGATTTGAGAGGAAGGGTTCTAGTGTACATGATCAGCTGTCAGAGTTAGAGTTTGGGGAGCTTATTCCAAGGTCAAGTCCTGCCTGCTCTGAATTTGATAACATCCTCAAACAACACAACCTCACACCACAGGCCTACCACAGCCGTTCATTTATAGGAAGCCACTGCCAAAAATACATCACAGCCCATGTGTACAGACAGCTAGCATCATTTTTAGCAAAAGGAACAGTTGCATGTACACGAAATCAAAGCATAATAGACACCGCATTAATTGTTCTGAGAGAGAAATTTGTTCACGTAAAAGACACCTTCAAAGATATCCACACAGTAATTGCACATGGAAAGCCAATCACTTTAGAGAGAATACCACATATTCAGTCATGCATCACACGATATATGTCTTTATACAGAAACATATTTGGCAAATAAAAGGTCTTGAGTCGATAGTGCCGTAAAACACGTGCTACTCAATCAAAATCGATCAAAAGAAAAGGTCATCCCCAAACAACACATCCTTGAGAAACACTGCGTTCCTTGGATACAAAAATGTGGGTTTGGAATGGCCTTCCATTGTGAGCAAGGGAGTGAGCTCATTCATGCAACCGTGGGCCTAACAGACAAAGAAAAACACGTCAAAACAATGATGCAGTCACAACACGTCCAACCCACCCTGAGCTACTCTGTCGTGTGCACCACCCATCAAAAGACGAAAGCTTACAGCGGAAAAATGAGATAATTCCTCCAGTCCAGCAATATTGTGTTCTTTTTGTATTTTGTGTTTAGGTTGTGTTTTCATAAGTGTATCGGCAAGAAAAGATCTGTTCTGTAGTTACATGTATCGTGGATATCGCTATGAAAAAACAAGGTCGCAAAGCAAGAGTATTGCAAAAATCAACTTCAAACCTGAATAATTACGGATCCAGAAACTTCGTGCATATGCCCCTTTGTCAGTACAAATTTCATTATGTTCTCAGTCCTGTGTGCAAATTTGATTGAATTCGTTGGGGGCAATCATATTTAAATCGATGTTTATAATTGATTACCCATGACACATTTATCAAATTAAGTCCCCTTTTTGAGAACTTCACAGCTTTTAAGTGTAATGTACCATGTTCTTCCGATTTCTTCATTTTCTTCCTTAATACGTTGAATATTTACGTGGTCTTTATTAAAATATTCATCTTACATTAGCTTTGGCTCACTGTGCTGGTAAACTTTGCAAAAAATACAAGAGCGCTGCCGGTGTTCGGCTGATTAGGGAAATCCCCGGCGGCGCAGGTAAATGACCCCCTGACCTGGGGAAGCGCGGGCTTGCTTGCCTCGCGCCAGCCAAAACTAAATGGGCGCTCTATAACCGCTGTGATAGATGTAGATTACGGGATATCCTGAAGATTTTAATTGTTTTTCTCTATAAATCTTAAATAGTAGCTATTAAGCCTATCGCCCATTTCCTCCCTTTCCAATTATGCACCACCTTGTCTGCAACCCACGCGACACCACCGGGTCAACAAAATAATGATCATTTGGTACAAGGAAAAACGTAAGACAGAGGGAAAGAAAAGAAAAGTGTCCCACCAGCGGCACCCTCCAACCAACGGCGTAAAAGCAACAATGTTGGAAAGAAAAGAAATCTCCCCTTTAGCTTAGGTTTAGTAAGAGTTTTACAGCACTTGCAACACAATAAGGTCATATAAGTGCTGAAGATTAGAGGTGTTACAAGAGAGTAACAAACACACAAAAAAAAGGAGAGATAAGGACGATTGATGTTTGATAGGAAAGAAGAAGCAAACCACACCAGACCATAAGTGTACTCAAAGACATAGTAAGTGTACTCAAAGACATAGTAAGTGTACTCAAAGACCATTTATAGCGTACTCAAAGACCATAAGAGTACTCAAAGACCATTTATAGCGTACTCAAAGACCATTTATAGCGTACTCACCCGAATCTCGTTGGGCCGGAGTTTGGTGAGAGTCTCCCTGTCCAGGCCAAATGCGATGGCGTTCAGGGCACCTGAGCACACACAGGGAGAAACACAAGAGGGAACGTGGAATGGTAAAAAAGTTTAAAATACTTTTATTTAAAGTCACAATAATCATCCTGAAGGCTCACACCACTTCACAAAATAACACACTGGAAGGCCTGATAATTCTAAATGAATAATCATTTTGATCCGCGAGGGGACACACACACACACACACACACATACACACTCACACATTGTTTGTTTGAGTCAAGAGATGCACATCGACTCAAATAACCATCATTCAATGCGGGGGAAAAGCCAGACAGAAATAAAAGAAGGAAAAAAACTGTCCCTATGGTTTTATGCACCCCGCATAATTTAGCAAAATTTGATCATTTTTTGGACAATTTCTAATTATTTTCCTTTATCGTTCTTTGTTAGAATTAACAGAATCGCATAATTTCACATTTTGGGGCTCAGTTTGGAGAATTTCAGAATCTTTTTGGCATAAAACCGCGGGGACAAAAGAAACGACATACAGACTTACTAGTGGAGTCCCCCCAGCCACTCACACCTGATCTTAAGAAAACTGTTTCAACTGATTAAAAAAATTATTGTCACATTAACATAATAATCTTCAAAATTGAACTTCCTACAAATGTGGTTGAAGTGTCTAAGAAGGCCACCCACTGTCGAGAAGAAAAATGGTAATCTTGAACAAGTGGCCGTCTGACAAAGTTTATCTTAATGTAAAAAAAACCACCAGGAGGGAAATGGGAGGTGACCGTTTAACTCTTTCAACCCCATCGGACACTGGGAACGTCCGGTGGTAATAACCTTGTTCCCCATCCGACGCTGGGAGCGTCCAGTACTAGTGACAACTGTTTCATTTAATTTATTGCTAGATTTTGCTTGTTTTTAAGAAATATTCCCGAACCAAGTTTTTTTTAGTAATGACTAAGCCTTTGTTTCCGCCATTTAGAAGTCGGAGGCAAGTTTTTGGGGTTATAACGAGACATAGTGCGCCAGGTTTAGGTGACTGTAGAGAAAAACTCCGGGAAACAGTGGAAAAAACTCAGGGTTTAAAGAGTTACGCTAAATCAATATAACGGCCACATTTCAGAAGGAACTTATTTCGACAAAACATGAACTCTAAAAAGACAGAAGAAGAAGAGGGCACTAAACTAGCATGGCCACCAACTACCCACTATGTACACACAGAGAAAAAATAAACCCAACAAAACATTCCAAAGTAAAAAAAAAATAAACCCAACAAAACGTTACAAAGATAAAAATAAAATAATGCAAAATGACAATTTGGCCGTACTAACCGTGAAGTGGTGAAGAAATGGACGCAAGCAGGACCAAGACAAACACATGGCTCTCCGGGGAAAAGGCGTTCTGAATCCTGAGGAGCAACGAAAGGATTCATTTGTTCAAATGTGAGGCATCATGGTGAAATCAGGTGCTCGTCAAAATAATGGAATCGAAGAAACAGGCATTTTTCCTCCAGTCTGGCAACTTTTGTCGAATTTTTGTTTTTTGGCTCAACATGTTTTATGTCCGTATAAAAAATACATTTCCATGTGAAACTTACAGAAAAACCTTCATTAAAGGAACAAAATATTTAAATGTTCAGTTTTTAAAGACTCTCAAGCTATAGAAGGTACCAAACAGTATGACTAGACAAATGTGACACGTGCTGACAATAGGAAATATTTTTCCCAATCCTTGAATCGAGGTACTGGCCAAAAATCGATACACTGGTCAAATTTGTAGATTCTCAACTGATACGACTTTTTTCAAGTTTAACACGTCTTTTATTATTTTATACTTAAGAAATTGTACAAACTCAACCTATAAATTTGATGCATCTATTTGCATAGGGTAAAAATCTGAGAAAGAACTCATTCTGTCAGCACTCTTTACATGGTCGCTTTTAAGGACAAGCAGGCTAACCCAGATTTCTGGGGTTTCCAGAAATCTTGACTAACACCAAAAGTAGGCATTGCCCTACCTATAGAAGTTTGGTTTAATTGGTGTGTATATTTCTTTTAAAGAAACTGAACAAGGGGCAAAAACTTTACCTTCGATTTTCTCAAAACAGCATTTTTCGTGATAGCCCCCTTGTGCTTAAAAGCGACCACATTATATCTATATCACAAATCTTGCTGCACTGATATTGATGGTGTCATGTTTCAACCAAGAAACTGGTTTCTGAAATTTTTTTTACCAGGCAAAAGATTAGGGTTTTGTGTATATGTGTGAGAGATAGAGAGAGAGAGTGAGAGTAAAAGAAGGAGAGTGAGAGAAAGACAGAGAGAGAGAGAGAGATTTTTTATTTTTTTTTCAAAGATTCAAAATGATTTATTGATTTGAAAGGCCTTTGGCCCATACATCCACATATTTTAACATATGGTTCGGCAATTACATACATTGGTGCAGCACATTGGATGTTTAACATAAATTGGACATGCACGCCCACATACACGTATGCACGCACGCACGCAC
>NW_004797330.1:1891116-1893058 GCF_000002075.1 Aplysia californica | reverse complement strand
AGAGAGAGAGAGAGAGAGAGAGAGAGAGAGAGAGAGAGAGAGAGAGAGAGACAGACAGACACAGAGAGAGAGAGGGGAAGGAAAAGAAGGAAAGAGGGAAGGAAAATGTGTGAGGATGTGTTTTTTCTTGAGTGTATGTCAAGTATGTGAGAGTATGTGTTTGTACGAATGAGTGTGTGTGTGTGTGTGTGTGTGTGTGTGAGTGCGTGTCTGCGTGTTAATGTGCTCCAAATATTTCTCAGTCTTGTTCATGGCCAGAAGGAATTTGTCATGGTGAGATCTCCACAATTTGTCACGTTTTAGTGTTAGTAGAGGTTTTACGGCATTCGCAACTGCATAAGGTCATATGAGCGCCAGAAGATTAGAGGTGTTACAAGAGAGTAACACACATAAAAAAGAAGAAGGGGAGTTAAGGACGATAGATGTTTGATAGGAAAGAAGAAGCAAACCACACCAGAGCACCCGCCAACCACCCACCGATTTGTCAGGGTCACTGTTACCTGTTGATGAGAGGGAAGAGGGAGACAGCCAAGTAGATGAACGGGTACACCCTCAGTGGCTTGATGTCCTCTTTCATCAGTTGCTGAAACACAGAGACACGACAATGACCTTTAAACCATAGCTTTACAAACACAGAAACACGACAATCATTATAATCAAGCAGCTTTTAGTTTAGTTTTAGTAGAGGTTTTACGGCGCTCGCAACTGCATAAGGCCATATGAGCGCCAGAAGAAGATTAGAGGTGTTACAAGAGAGTAAAACAAAATAGAAGGAGGGGAGATAAGGACGATAGATGTTTGAAGGGAAAGAAGCAGCAAACCACACCAGAGCACCCGCCAACCACCCACAGTAAGAGTTTTACTGCACTTGCAACACAATAAGGTCATATAAGTGCTGAAGATTAGAGGTGTTACAAGAGAGTAACAAACAGAAAAAAGAAGGAGGAGAGATAAAGGCGATAGATGTAAGTCTAAGAAAAAACTCAGAGACAAACAAAACTCACGTGTTGCCTCTCCGTGTCAGGGTCGTATGTGCCTTCCCAACTGGAAGCCTGAAAACGTAATAATAATAATAATAATAATAATAAATAGCATTTGTATAGCGCATGTCCCCACTCGAAAGAAAGCTCTTTGCGCTTCACACTATATTATTACCCCAGCAGACCATAGAACACTCAGAAACATTCTCAGTTTCCCGGGAAGCATACAGTGCAAGCAGCTGGCTAAGCGCTCAAACACTAACAAACTGACAAGATCTTTCACTGTCAGGGCACCATCCAACCACCCACATAAATGGTCGCTTTTAAGAACAAGGGGGCTATCCTGAAATATGCTGTTTCGAGAAAATCGAAGGTAAAGTTTTTGGACCCTTGTTCAGTTTCTCTAAAAGACAGGGAGAGTTTTCTCTAAAACCAAACAAATATACACACCAATGAAACCAAACTTCTCCTATAAGTAGGGCAAAGTCCACTTTTGGTGTAGGTTAAGATTTCTGGAACCCCATCGATATCTAAGTTAGCCCGCTTGTCCTTAAAAGCGACCCAATATGGTAAAATATGGCACTATAGGATAACAAAAAGCAAAATGAGACAGCAGACTCTATTCATAAAATACATTTGAACCAACTCTAAAGTTTAACCCCCCCAAAAAAAAAAATGGGTTCTGAAAAAGAATGAACACATGCAACAACTTTTACTACTGAAATACAAACAAAAAATGTTTTTAAAAAAATATTTAAAAATTGAAATCTTTAAAACTTTCGAAAGAACAACAAACAAAAACAACAAACAGAAAGGTAGGTTCCAGCAAAATTCATGTAAACGAATCGCTCGTTCGCTTCTTCAATTGCAAATCATCATCATCATCCAGTGCCAGATCTGCGACAGACATCGGCGATCATGATTCTCCATTCATTCCTTTGCTCGGATGCTCTAAAAAAAGC
>NW_004797330.1:1888057-1890444 GCF_000002075.1 Aplysia californica | reverse complement strand
AACCCCCACCTCAACGTTGTACTCTAATCCCAACCCCCCCATTTGAATGAAGAACAAAACCAAAATAAAAGATAAAATTAACGTATTGAGGTTTTAAAAAAGGGACACTCTTCCCCCTTTCCAATGAGTATCAAACCCATATCTCAGCCACGGGCAAATGCCACCACACAGAAATTGTTGAATTGTTCATACTCACATGCCAATTCTCCAGGATATGTCTTCAATGATCCAGCTGAGAAGAAAAAAAAAAAAAGATCAGGCAAGTCTTGGACAAATGTGAGGCATTGTGATGAAATCAGGTGCTCATAAAAAAAATGAAATCAAAGAAATCTGCATTTTTTGGGGTGGACGGGAAATTTTGTTTTAAATTTCTTTTTTTGGCTCAGCACCTTTTGTGTCCATTTAAAAACAGATTTTTGTGTGGATGGGCATAAAAACATTGATTAAAGGAATAAAAAACGTAAATTTTCAGTTTCCAAGGACTCTCAAGCTATGGAAGTTACCAAACTTTGGTGGCCATTTTCTTGCTAATTTTACCTCTGAAACCAGGCGACCCTGACCTCCTTCAATCGCAAAAATTTCGACTTCTATTCACATAGATGGATATATTTTTTTTCACCAAAAGGAAGGCAAATGAACAGGCTTTAAGATGATACCAATAGCCCCATACGCTGCTCCAACAGCCACCTTCCTGGATGACCTGCACAAACTACCACTCTCCTCTACCCCCCCAACCCACATCCCCCTCCATCTTTTTTAAACTTAAAGACACCTCCACGTAAGTCGATCGTGTTTCTCCACCACAACTGGTGTTTTTAGTTTCAGTAAGAGTTTTACTGCACTTGCAACACAATAAGGTCATAGAAGGAGAGATAAGGACGATAGATGTTTGATAGGAAAGAAGAAGGAGAGATAAGGACAATAGATGTTTGATAGGAAAGAAGAAGGAGAGATAAGGACGATAGATGTTTGATAGGAAAGAAGACGGAGAGATAAGGACGATAGATGTTTGATAGGAAAGAAGGAGGAGAGATAAGGAAGATAGATGTTTGATAGGAAAGAAGGAGGAGAGATAATGACGATAGATGTTTGATAGGAAAGACGAAGCAGCTGTCTCGGACATTTCCACTGTACAAATCAATCACAGGCGGGGTACAATAAACGACCTCTTGACCCACGACCTACTTACCACCAGGCTCCCGCGGGGCCGTACACGTCTCCAGCAAAAGGCAGGCAGGAAATGATCAGCGGCACCACCCAGCAAATACCAAGGTACAACCTGTTTAAGAAAATGAACATACTGAGCCAGTCCACGACGTATTGTCAATACTCCTATGATCATTTATTTCATGTCTCACTTCTTTTTTTTTTATGGTAAGAGTTTTACGGCTCTCGCAACCGCATAAGATCATGTGAGCAAGCGGGACACATTAAACATTTTTAGTTGGTAGGAAATTTGGAATTTTGCGCGGGTGGCGGCTGAAGCCTATTCTTATCAACTTTAGACCACCACGGGATCTTAAACGTGTGCAACTTGCACACGAGACCTCCAAGATTTTTCACCCTTGTCCAAGAAGGCTAGGTGTAGATCTTTCCTACCAGAAGATCAGGGGTGCAGCTGAAAGACAGCAGTAAGAAGGAGTCAAGGAGTAGCAATAGAAAGGCTGCACAAAGAGTCAGGAGCCCAGAGGAGGGGGCAAAGGAGACGACGTGGAGGGGGCAAAGGAGACGACGGGGTGGGGGCACAAAGTGGAGACGAAAACAGACGACAGAACAAAGCTAGAGAGCAGGAAAGGAGGTGAAAGGAGACAATTTTAGAGAAGAAATTTTTTGGTCGCTACCCAGATTCGAACCCCGGACCTTTGAATGAGAGGCGAGCACCGTAACCTCTAGGCCACTACAGCCCCCTCTCTCGCTTCGGCCGTGCATACATTTACTTCCTGCTACCATCTTGTATTTCAGTTTAGTTCACCTTTTTATAATAATCCTTTTTTCATTTTCCTTCAATTTCGGTATAAACAAGGGTACACCAAAAAAAAAAGTATATCTCAGCAACTTTTCATGCTGCGGACCTGAAGTTTTCACTGTGGCCTTGAAATATTCCGCTCAACGTTTTAACCAGGATTTCTTTTGTTTTAGTTTTAGTAGAGGTTTTAAGGCGCTCGCAACAGCATAACGTCATATGAGCGCCAGAAGATTAGAGGTGTTACAAGAGAGTAACAAACATAAAAAAGAAGAAGGGGAGATAAGGACGATAGATGTTTGATAGGAAAGAAGAACCAGGACTTCAGCCTCCACAGAAAGCGTCAAAAACAGCAACAAAAACACCGTCTGACACAAGAAGTGCTGAAACTTTCGGGAGGGACCAGTCATCTACTTAGTTTTTT
>NW_004797330.1:1877890-1887573 GCF_000002075.1 Aplysia californica | reverse complement strand
TATCAACACAAGAGATCACACACAGTTATCAGCACAAAGTTATCAACACAAGAGATCACACACAGTTATCAGCACAAAGTTATCAACCACTTCACAGAAGAGATCGCACACAGTTATCAACACAAGAGATCACACACAGTTATCAGCACAAAGTTATCAACCACTTCACAGAAGAGATCGCACACAGTTATCAACACAAGAGATCACACACAGTTATTAGCACAAAGTTATCAACCACTTCACAGAATAGATCGCACACAGTTATCAACAAAAGAGATCGCACACAGTTATCAACACAAGAGATCGCACACAGTTATCAACACAAGAAATCGCACAGTTATCAACACAAGAGATCGCACACAGTTATCAACCACTTCACAAAAGATACCACACAAAGTTATCAACACAATAGGAGAGTATGTGTTGTTTTATTATCGAATCCATACTACGTGGGGAACTCTGCGCCACCACTTTCCAAAGAGGAAATTTACTCCTTAATCTGATCCGTACGTTTTGCATAGCAGTCTGTCAAAATGATTTTTTGAGAAATACTGAAAGTTTCAAAGAGATCTTCGTACTAGAAGTATTTTAAAATGTGAAGAATACAACCCCGGGGGGGGGAGGTGGTACAAAATGACCCCGCCATGGCGTACCGATAGGGTTAACTGATGACAGCCTGGGGACAAAGATTTCTACTCCTCATAAAAGTCCCACATTACATCACTCACCAAAGAACGTCAGCCACCACCCTTGGAAGTCACAGAAGGGACCATCTTCAATGGAAGAACTCTGTGTGAAAGAAAAGCAGTAAAATTTCGCAAAAATCAGATCAGATGAGCTATATATGTGAGTGTATGCGCATGTGTGTGTAGTTAATAATAATAATAAATGACATTTATATTGTGCTCAACCCCGATTAAAGTACACACGCTCTGATCGCTTAGTTGTCTGTGAGTGTGAGTGTGACTGTGCACAGCAGCCTGAGTAGTAGGCAAATGTGTGGGAGTGAGTACATCTTCAATAATAGCACTTTTTTTTTTTACAGTTAAGTTTTTAGTAATACTGAGCAGCCCATTGATTGAGTGACACAAAGTTGAGAGCAAAATTTACAATTCATTTAAAGACATAAATTATGGAATGCCATCTTGATAGTTAGTTTTTCTTATTCCTAGTACTGTTATGTTCGTATTGTGATGTGCATATCGTCATCAATTGTGCTGTGTAAGTACGAATGCTTTATGTGGGAGCATTATTCTATAGAGCACAGGTATGCAGATTCATTCACTTGTATTTTAAATCAAAGATAAAAACAGCCTAGAGCTGTATTGTACAGAAGTGGGCACTATAAAAACCATCTGCATTCATTCAATGCAGAAACAGTGAAGACACAACCATTCCAAGATGGATTCTTATAGCTGTAACTCAGAGCTTTGATTTCATTTCTATTTCTATTGGAGGAGCTCTGGCAGGTGTCAACAACACAGGCCTAGTTGTGTTTACATCGGCTCTGCCTTTCTTTTTAGGTGCACATGACCTCTGTCACACCGCTGTCATTGTGAAAGACCACGGAAAATTTCTCCTTGCAAGGCCAATAAAGATTAATAAAGATTGTCATCATTGTCATTATTTTAAAAAAGCGAAAAACTTTTCCTATCTGTAACGAGACCCTTTTCCTTGACTGTACCAGACAAGATCAAATCCTACGCTTCTCAATCACAAATTCAGGCCAATTTCTTTTTTTATTAACAGTCTTACCAGGGACACAAAACAGGGGTAAAGGAAAACAAAGCAAAATAAAAAACAACCAACAAACAAAAAACAAAACAAAAACAGCAGTGGAACATAGGGCAAGGTAATAAATGAGAGACAGAAAAGTTTGAGGAACTCGGAGCACTAACAGTCAAATATTTCACACAGGTAAACGGGGAGACTTTTTGAAGGGGGGGGGTGGTTTAGGGTAAAGAACGGAAGGGGGGGAGGGGACCAGAAGTAATGGAGGAAAGTGACAAAGATTAATTTCAGTAAGAGTTTCACGGCACTTGCAACACAATAAGGTCATATAAGTGCCGAAGAACAGATGTGTTACAAGAACTCTAGAACTCTCAGAGCTTCACAAGGTAACCTGTCCTTATAATAACCAATTCTCAAAGAGGTTTACTTTCCATGAACCATCTTATTACATTGCCAACGACATTCTTGAAATGTGCTGAAACATGCACATATTCCAGAAGAACATAATTTCTCAGACACTTGAAATTGTGCAAAAAGCACTGGTATGTAAGCAACGTTTTGACATCCCATGACTTTTTCTTCCCAAAGATAAAAAAAATCCACTAAAAAATAACCAAAATTATCACACAAAAAAACCACATTCTTAAAGAAATAAATGTAATCTGTGTAATTCCTTCAAAACTCAAACTTTGCAATGTCCTGCCTGTGTGTATTTAAAAAAATAACACCCTAAAAAAACATAAAAATCATCAAAAAGAGGGAAAAATCTAAGAATCATCTCCCAATATTCCATTCCATGCCCACATTCTTTTTCATAAAGGAAAGGTTACAATCCTTTTTCATTGAAATAGCAGCATACTTTTCAAAACCAAAAAAACAGTCTCGACCGATGCACCAAGATGATGGGCACTGGCAAAGTAACTCCACCCCCTCCTCTCTAAACCCCTCACACACACTTTTCTGCATTCAATAAATTCAAGCTATTCAAAGTAGACCTGCAGCGAAAGACCTCTCCAGTTGACCTATTGGCTTCGTTTCCATTATTATTTACAAATCAGGTCTTCAAAGTTTATAAACCCCCCGCGGCGGTGCCACTGACTGAACTGTCTTTCGGCCATTCCCAAAGGGGGACATTTCTCGTTCTAATGCACAGTAGAATTGTAAATGGGCTGATCCAACAATGTTATGCTCATAACTGTGCTTGAACTACAGGGAACTGTTGCTTTTTCTTTCCAAATCCTTACAATTGTTATTTTTTCTCTACTTCTTTTGTATGTTTGTCACACTCTTGTGACTCGTTATTTCCGGGGTGCGTTGATAGGCGAAGCAGACTTTGTGCTGTTGAAGCTAGAGAGGTGAGCAGAGTAAGTCTGATTCCCTGTAAGGACTTCTCTGTTGACATCCAACCCTTGGCGCTCACATGACTTTATGCATTTGCGAGCGCTGTAAAACCTCTACTAAAACTAAATAAACAAAGTTCATACATTTTCTTCAGCATTGGGAAGTCTGTGAGGAGCAACGCTAGAAAACAGAGAATACCTACTCGTATTTTCCCACACAAAAGCAGAATTTCGCACTTGGACCCTTAACACTTTGCCATCATATTTTGGGGGAAATCCAAAGAAACTGGGTGGTAAACATCGCCAATCGGCGAGATGAGGCGGCAAAGTGTTAAAAACATAATAAACATGTTTTTATGTACTGACTGACAGCTATGGGTACATACGTAAAATTTTGTGTGGTAAAAATCACAAATGGTAAATACGTTTACAATCTTTTTCTGGATGGCATGGGAAGGGGGGGGGGGGGGGGAGGGGGTGGTGGTGGCAAAAATGGACTAGAAAAAGCGGCACACAATTGGGTCATTGCCTTGCTTTGCATTGGGAATGACAAAAAAAATTGCAAACAACTTCTTGAAATTCAATAACGTTACCCGTACATTTTCAGAGTTTTCCTGGAAAGTCATAAACAGAGACGGCAATTACATTGTAAAATCAGATCAGAGTTGCTGTTGTCTGACCTAAAGAAACACCATCACATTACACTTTATTTAATACTACAACATCAAGCAAAGTGTGATTTAAAACAAATCATGGTGCACATCTGAATATTACTCCACGATGATTTTTTTCCTTCCATCATAAAATTAACCCTATCCGTACGCCCCGGCGTCATTTTGTACCCCCGTGGTTGTATTCTTCATATTTTAGAATACTTCTAGTGCGAAGATCTCTTTGAAACTTTCAGTATTTCTCAAAAAATCATTTTGACAGACTGCTACTGCTATGCAAAGCGTATGGATCGGATTAATGAGCAAATTTCCTCTTTGAAAAGTGGTGGCACAGGGTTCCCTACATCGTACGGATACGAATGAAAACACGACGTACGGATAGGGTTAAGTATTATGAGAAACTTCCCAAATGAACTCAGGAACTTTGGGTGGACGATCGTAGCAGAAAGTGGCACTTGCCTGACTGCTCTCTGAGTGGACGGTCCCAGCGCCAAATCAAATTGCTGAGTGCGTGAAGTACATTACTGTGACTGCAATCTCTTGTGAATCCACATGGAATTATTTTGACCGAAAGTGTTACAAAAATATATATAAGCTACTTCCTCTCTCACTTTGGCAAAATTTCAGCAATTTTATTAACATTTTTTTGTGCATACCCTTTTACATATTTCACAAGATCTGGCAAAAAATTCCGTCAAAACGCAGAAAATAATTCCGCGGTTAAAGAGAAAATAGTAAATAGAATGGGACCAACAGACATTCCCTGATTGGTGCATAATCTTAAAGTTTTTGGGTACGACGAATAAAACCTTTCCACTATCACTAGGAAGTGACAAAAAGAAAGAGAGAACTTACCATGAGGTACGCGATACTGTCCATCAAGGCTCCAATGCTGAGGTACAGAATCAGTCGCTGCGGAAAACAAAAAAAGAAATGGTTATTGTGAAATTTCTAAATCAATGTGTATGTAAAACACTCAATGTATTCTTGACAATATTTTGCTTATACAAAAAAAAAAAGAGAGAAAGGGGGGGGGGGGGGGGGGTGTGAATTGTGACAGAATTCTCAGCACTAAAATATAAAAACTAAAAGACAAAAGTAAATAACAGTTCCCTGTTTTTTTTGCTAATTCATTACGCTACTATTTGAGGGGCTGAGATGCAAAATCCGCAACATCCATTATAGCACTTTTGAGAAAATCAGCTTTTTTAAAACATAAGTAAATAGAAGAATATTTTGTGGCCTTTATGAAGTATGTGTTGGGTTTTGGCTGAAAACACTTAGTGCATCTGATAGCCTGTAACAATGTGCATTTATTTTTATGCAAAAAATCTTGATTTTTTTCAAAAATGTCGCTTAGTGAGTTTTCCATCTCACCCTCTCATTTGTTCACTCCTCAATGTTCTTTCTAAATCAGGAAAGGCTTTGGACTGTGGCAGTGACGGGTGAGAAAGTTCAACATGGGTGGGAGGTTGCCTTTTCCTTTTTAACTATTTTGAGCCATTCTTGAAAACAAAAAAACCTCCCAAAAACAACAGCAATGTCACGAGCTAAGAGAAATTCAGCCCAGAAGCACTTCATAAGATGGGTGAGACAAGAAACAAGAGAAGAATAAATTGTTATATATATAGCAAGTATGACTGAGGCGTTGGTGGTCTAGTGGTTAGGCCACCGGACTCATAATCGTGAGGTTGCGGGTTCGGGGGTTCGAGCCGCGGGCCCGACATTGTGTGCTTGGGAAAGGCACTTTACACGAATTTTCCTCTCTTCACCCAGGTGGGAATGGGTACCCGGCCATAGACAGCGAAAGATCTTGTCAGTATGTCAGTGATTTAGCGCCTATAAATGGCTGCTAGCACTGTATGCTTCCCAGGAAGTTGTAGTTGTTTCAGAATGCTCTCAGGTCTGCTGGGGTTATAGTATAGATTGTGAAGCGCATAGAGTTTGCTGTTGAGCGGGGATTTGTGCTATATAAAAGCTATCTATTATTATTATTATTATTATTATTACTATTATTATTATTAAAACAGATTGAACTTTTGCTTACCTGGGCAAACACAACATATCTCCTGAACAACCAGATGATAAATATCATGAAGACACTGTGGAGACAAAATCAAAGCACAGCTGTTATATGTGGATACAGTGGCAAAAGCAAGGACAGCTATCTCAAACTTAGCATAAAAACCCCCCCTCAGAATCTACTTAGTTGTTCTTGATTCTTAATCAAAGAAAAAATAACTACACTGTTTTTTAGTTTCAGTAGAGGTTTTACGGCGCTCGCAACTGTATAAGGTCATATGAGTGCCAGAAGATTAGAGGTGTTTCAAGAGAGTAACAAACATAAAAAAGAAGAACGGGAGATAAGGACGATAGATGTTTGATAGGAGAAAGAAGAAACAAACTACACCAGAGCATCCGCCAACCACCCACTAACTGCAATGAATCTGATTGCTTCTTTCATTGGTTATTTAACATTTTCTTTTCAATTTTTTCTCCTCAATGCATACAAAAGCAAATTGTACAGTATAGACACATTTGCATTTTAAAAATATTTTAAAACAAAATATGACTAACAATTCATGATTAATTAAAATACTTCATTAAACACAACTAAAAACAAAAATCATCATATTTTGTCTCTGGAATATGCATGGCATTCCTGCCCACAACAACTCTCAGCAGAAAAGACCACATAATGTCTGCACAACTTAAGTTTGGCTAATAATTGTTTTGGTTTGTTGACAAAGTAGAGCGAAGCTATCTGATGCATTATACAATCCTGTCCCCCCGGGTTTTATGCACCCCGCATAATTTAGCAAAATTTGATTATTTTTTTCATAATTCTTGATTATTTTCCTTTATCATTCTTTGTTAAAATTAACAGAATCGCAAAATTTCATATTTTTGGGCTCAGTTTGCATAATTTCAGATTTTATCTTGCATAAAACGATAGGGACAGACAATCAGAAATTCTGAACAGGTTATCTTTAGTTTTAAATTTTTTCCTGAAGTATTTTGCTGTCTATAGCACTCACCAACCGATGAGGGAGAATGCTCCCGAGGCCTGTCGCACTGCAATAATGACATCCTGAAAAGTTACGAAAAGAATGGCAAATATATAAAATCATAAACTTAACTGTGTATGCACTTGCTTCAATTAATGAAATGAACAGACCAGGAAAACAATATTTATATTAAAACAAATGATTAATATTAAAAGCCCCTTTTCGAGCCTTTCGCCATACCATGAAAGCAATATAAAGCAATACCATGTCTGAAAGTATGGAAAATATACAGTTGGTTGAAATACCATAACGTTGAGGGTATTTAAAAACATTTTATCAAATTAATTCCCACCAATCTGAAAATGATTAATGTGTTCCGTGCACTCATGACCTTATGCAGTTGCGAGCGCTGTACAAAAACACTTACCAAAAAAATCAATAAACAAACAAAAAAAGACAGTTTAGTTTTAGTAGAGGTTTTGTGGCGCTCGAAACTGCATATAAGGTCATATATGAGTGTCGAAATATTAGAGGTGTTACAAGAGCGTAACAAACATAAAAAAGAAGAAGGGGAGCTAGATGTTTGATAGAAGAAGAAGCAAACCACACCATGGCACCCGCCAACCACCCACAACCCCCCCCCCCCCCAGACAAACACCATTTGATCTACAATACTCAGAATACTCACACAGTGATCTGGGTTGTCCGGAAAACTTGTACAGGATGAGTTAGGCATCCTGGGAGTGCGTTAATCTGTACTATTGCCGTGATAAGCTTCTGAACCTTCAAACTGTCACAGTCTTAGTCAACAACCCTGTAAGAAGACAAAGTAAGGCAACTGAACATAACACAAGTCACGTCATTCTTCTTTTTTTTTATAGTAGAGGTTTAAGGGCCATGAAGTGTTCTACAGCCAAAAATATGGCTCTTCCTTTGGGTGCGGGAGTAAAAATTGAATCATGAAAATTTTACCTTTACATCTATGGAGATACCATTATAGGTCAGACGTTTAATTGTTTAACCTAATTAAAAATTTCTTACAACTATTCTAAAAAGCAAAAACAACTTTAAATTTTAGTTCCCGCGGGGCACAGACTGCTTTGCCATCTTGAGAGTAATAAATTATAGAATGATGGAAGATTAGAAATAATAACAATATTTTAAAAATTCAAATTCATGATGTAATACCCAGTGCCCATTGGCACTTGAATCGGTTCAGTTTGGTAGGCGGGGCTAGCAAGATTGAGGGTGCAAAGCGACTATCGTAGCACAAACCGATCAAGCAACTTAATTGCAGCCTCAAGAACATTTAATTTGTATACGCCACAAGTCCAGCAATAGGTTTGTATAGAGAACTGATCCCCCAATGGGGACTGGGCATTATAAACTTGAACTGAAAAGCAGATTATAAAAATGAATGTTTTTGAAGTGTTGCAGGAGGAGAATTTCTGAGCATGAGATGGGGTCCGGCAGAGCAATGCAGCGGGGTACCAATCTGTCCCCGTGGTTTTATGCACCCCGCATAATTTAGCAAAATTTGATCATTTTTTGCATAATTTCTGATTATTTTCCTTTCTCATTCTTTGTCAAAATTAACAGAATCGAACAATTTCACATTTTTGGGCTCAGTATGCATAATTTTAGAATTTTTCTTGCTATAAAACGACGGGGACAGACCAATAGAATAAAAAACGTCCTATATCATTAAAGCCCAAATCCAACTCATATAACCATACCGTAATTATGTAATAATAGGACTAGAGGAGTATTATAAAAGTCAACAAACCAAATGTATTATAATGGCAAAGAAACCAATCTAAAAGTCAACAGGCTGTGCAAAGTCAGGCAGATGAAATGAACTGATGAGATGAGACTCAACGATCTTCCCAATTCACGGTACCATAAATTCCTCTGAAGAAATAGAATGAGGAAAATCCCAGCGGTTTCTTCACCTCTTCGAACTCATTGTTATTGCGAAACCTTTGAAGCAGCCTACCAACGGACTAAATTGGCTGACAGATCTAAAAGAAAAACAGATTTTTATCACAACATTGCAACATAGCCCAGGTCTGGGGCTCAGAGAGGAGGGGCTGAGATAACCAGTGACGGTGACTCTCCTTTGAGCAGCCCACGAAAAATTGTCCCGGCGATAAAAAACACAATTTTTAAGTGTGTACAGATAAAACACAATTCATAATAAAAACTACACGAGCCAGATATGTCTTATAAACTGATGGCACTGCAGTATTCTAATTTACTCGTTAAGGACTGTGAACCGGCTAATACAAAGGGAGAAAAAGATGCCCCTCCTGCATTGCTCAACACCGCAGAACGGGCTGGCTTTGCTTTTGTTTTTATTTTTTTCAGTCCTTGCCCGCTCAGTTTGACAACACACCCCGCTCTCAGACTCAGACTACAGATCTAGACTAAATCTAGATAGCGCACAACTTTGTGCCAAAACCTACATTATGGTGTAAGGTTTTTCAAGGAAAGGGGAGGGTGATACTTGGAGACACTTCCTTTTTATAGATTTGGATAGTCCGTCTTGGGGCCTAGTTTTGGAGTTGATGACTTGTTGATAATTGCGCTGCTTGCCATGATGTTGTAATCTGCTTGCTTGCAGTTCAAGAAGTTACTCGCAGTTTAAAAAGATAACGAGGGCCAACAACCCAAAAAATAAAATTCGCAATAGTCTGGTACAGGCTTAATGCCCCTTTTAATATACGATTATAAAATCATTACAATTTTACTATAGTGATAATTTTCGAAATTGGAACCAATTAGGGCCATCCTGATTTTAGTCCAGCATCAGACAATAAGAACTGAGATGGTTAGCACTAGGCAACACTAACAGGTCAACGAATCTGCATGTCAGTGAAGACAGTGGGAAAGGCGTATAGGCCCTCACACCGCCTCCACCCCCCGCCCGCCTT
>NW_004797330.1:1856514-1877790 GCF_000002075.1 Aplysia californica | reverse complement strand
CAGTTCCTTTCCACACCGCCTTCACTTCCCCAACTCGAAGTCAGGTACCCGTTACTGCTGGGTGGGCAGGAGGGGGCGAAAATAATCCATGTTCGAACCGAGGCTCGAACCTGGACTTTCCGCTTCGGAGACGAGCGCACTAAACGCTCCGCCACAGCACCCTCTAAAAGAGTAACAAACACAGAAAAGAAGGAAGAGGGATCAGGACGACGATAGATGGTAGGAAAGAAGAAACAAACTACACCAGAGCACCCGCCAACCACCTATGCCTACTCTCTGTGTTTGCGAATGACGTATTTCTTAGTGACGCTGACGTCACGAGTTTTCGTGCAGTTTCGTGAGATTTTTGTGTTTGAGAGGAAACAAAAGGAAGATAAACAAATAAACAAATAAACACTGGGCTACTTCAAAGAAATCCCACCTCAAGTAATTTAATCAGTAAGTATTCGTTCGTTTACAAATTAATTATAAACAGAAAAATGCCCGGAAATGATACATCGCTACAAACAAGAATTATGAAATTTCCATAATTAGTTTTGAAGGTTCTCCAATAATTAGATTCCTAGGCGTTTGTAGAAAAGTGGAGCTAAAATCTAGATTTCATCGGTGTATAAAATAAGTTTCCCGCAGACAGCAACTGTAGCGCAACTAAAATTGCCCTGTGCGCGCCTAAAAATACACCGAGCGCACAAAGCTAACCAAGTCGTGCAACAGTAGGCTATCATCATTAGTGACTTCCTCATTAATTTGGCGCCATGGACTTCCACAACGCAGTTGTTCTGTGTGCTCTTGTGATTGGGAATGCATGGAGACTAGATTTCTAGATCTAGATTTCTAAACTAAGAAAGAAGAAAAGAAAATAGTGGTTTTTGGGTTCACCCTTTGGCCAGTCAGAGGTTTAAAAAAAAAATGTTTTGTCTCCCTGTTGTCACTGAGCTCGGGTTGATCCTGACACGTAGGGTTGAAGTTGAAGCAGCCTGCCCCTTATTAAATGATCTAAACCGTGTCAGTGGAGGCGAAAAGAGTTTACAATAGCTACCCCCCCCCCCCCCCCCCCCCCCAACCCTCTTCAGGATCCATCCCAGGAAAGTTCAAAGTTTGGAGTTTGAGTGAGTAGGCGACACACCAATGTACTTTTGGTTCCAGTCACTTCGCATATAACTATAATTCAGGACCGGGAACGAGAAAACGAAAGTGTTCTGCTATGTCTTCCAGTTTACAAAATTAAATGAAGCGCCTGGCTTAATCATAATTTGTGTAAGAGCTACAGTCGAAGACATAGCTTAGATCTAATAAACCTACTGCATTTTGCTGTTTCCACGTGTACCTACAGTTTGATAAGATGGAATTCAAGTTGTATGAGATGAGTATAGAGAAAGCTTAGCAAATTAAAAAAGTAATTGATAAATTCGTCTTTCAAAATCTCTGATACATTTTTAATGTAGGCCTAGAATCTACGTTCCCTCTCTTGCTCTTTTCTCTCTCGTTTCTTATCCCGCGGCAGCGTCATTCAATGCATTCTGTTTTGTTGTTGTTGTTGTATTTTTTTGTTTTAGAAACAGTTTTAGGGCACTTTCAACACAAGAAGGTCATATAAGTGCCAAAGGTTATAGGTGTCACAAGAGAGTAAAAGTAAAGTCGTTCCCGCATCCGACCCGGACATTGGGGATTGCCTTGTTAGTGAGACAACTTCCTGGGCCTTCGGCATATTGTGGTAGGTTGGACAGTTCCTTTCCACACCGCCTTCACTTCCCCAACTCGAAGTCAGGTACCCGTTACTGCTGGGTGGGCAGGAGGGGGCGAAAATAATCCATGTTCGAACCGAGGCTCGAACCTGGACTTTCCGCTTCGGAGACGAGCGCACTAAACGCTCCGCCACAGCACCCTCTAAAAGAGTAACAAACACAGAAAAGAAGGAAGAGGGATCAGGACGACGATAGATGGTAGGAAAGAAGGAACAAACCACACCAGAGCACCCGCCAACCACCTATGCCTACTCTCTGTGTTTGCGAATGACGTATTTCTTAGTGACGCTGACGTCACGAGTTTTCGTGCAGTTTCGTGAGATTTTTGTGTTTGAGAGGAAACAAAAGGAAGATAAACAAATAAACAAATAAACACTGGGCTACTTCAAAGAAATCCCACCTCAAGTAATTTAATCAGTAAGTATTCGTTCGTTTACAAATTAATTATAAACAGAAAAATGCCCGGAAATGATACATCGCTACAAACAAGAATTATGAAATTTCCATAATTAGTTTTGAAGGTTCTCCAATAATTAGATTCCTAGGCGTTTGTAGAAAAGTGGAGCTAAAATCTAGATTTCATCGGTGTATAAAATAAGTTTCCCGCAGACAGCAACTGTAGCGCAACTAAAATTGCCCTGTGCGCGCCTAAAAATACACCGAGCGCACAAAGCTAACCAAGTCGTGCAACAGTAGGCTATCATCATTAGTGACTTCCTCATTAATTTGGCGCCATGGACTTCCACAACGCAGTTGTTCTGTGTGCTCTTGTGATTGGGAATGCATGGAGACTAGATTTCTAGATCTAGATTTCTAAACTAAGAAAGAAGAAAAGAAAATAGTGGTTTTTGGGTTCACCCTTTGGCCAGTCAGAGGTTTAAAAAAAAAATGTTTTGTCTCCCTGTTGTCACTGAGCTCGGGTTGATCCTGACACGTAGGGTTGAAGTTGAAGCAGCCTGCCCCTTATTAAATGATCTAAACCGTGTCAGTGGAGGCGAAAAGAGTTTACAATAGCTACCCCCCAACCCCCCCCCCCCCCCAACCAAAACAACAGCAACAACAAACAAACAAACAAACAAACTTTTAAAACAAAAGAAAAGAAAAAAACCCCCAAATGAAGAGCACAGGGGAAAAATGACTGTAGTCACAACTTGGAAATTGTGAGGATGCTAATTTCAAAAACTTGTGGACTCATAACGTCATATTTGTTTGACTGGTGATTTATTGTTAAGTGTTGGTGAATGGGAAACCTAACAACAATAATCAACCAACCGTTGAACAGAAAATTTAATACAGTTATGAGTCAACAAGCGTTCAAAATTAGCACCCTCACGATTTTCAATTTGTGACTACAGTCATTTTCCCCCTGTACTCTTCAAAATGATCTCCACAGCAGCGTCCCCTCAACCGCCTCGCCATGAACGCCAAAGACACCGTGGACCTGTCGCCGACCACCTTCCGGCGGATGCTGGCCCTCCACGGCCGCTCCACCACCTGTGGGCTCTTCGGCGCAGACGACGCGATCAACCAGATGGCAGAGATCATGGCGGCCAAACAGGAGAGGGAGAGGAAGAGGAACGGGGACGGCGCAGGGGACGAGAGGAAGGACGAGGAAGGTGATGTCTCCGAGAAGGAGGACGAGGAAGGGGAGAAGGTGGGAACATCGCGGGCAGCTTTGCTAACTTTGGTTTTTGTCTGTTTTTGGAGTTCAAAACTCATTGACTCCTTGACCCTATCCGTACGCCGTGCTTTACTATCGTATCCATACGACACGGGGAACTCAGTGCCACCACTTTCCAAAGAGGAAATTTACTCATCAATCCGAACCGTACGCTTTGCATAACAGTCTGTCAAAATGAGTTTTTAAAAATTTTAAATACTGAAAGTTTCAAAGAGATCTTCGTACTAGAAGTATTCTAAAATGTGAAGAATACAACACCGGGGTACACAATGATCCCAGGGCGTACGGATAGGGTTAATTCTTTAAGAACGAAGTGGACATAATACATGTAAATTGTAATTTGTGCGATCAGCAGCAGATCAAAGCAGCAGACTAAAAATAAAAGCCAACATGGCCAACACATTTTGAACCATCATACACTATCAAATCAGAAAGATGAATAAAAATTTCTCGGAATGGATACAATGTAGTAAATAGGGGACCTGTGTACTTCTGAGAATAGAATATAATGTATAGAGATATTATGTTTATGGGCACCTTTTCCATTTCCTTATCCCCCCCCAACCACCCTTACTCAAACTAACCTTTTGTTAAATCTTGGAAAGGGGTGGGGGGTTGAGGGTTGGGGGATAAGGTTAAGAGTATAAACCCTGCTGTCAAGCGGAGGTAGGCACAATTATCATTACATGTATCATCATCATCATCATCATCATCATCATCATCATCATCATCATCATCATCATCATCATCATCATCATCATCGTTATTATTTATTTATTATTGCAGTATTATAATGACGATGCTTTATTTATTTATTCATCATCATTATCATTATTATTATTATTATTGTTATTATTATTATTATTATTATTATTATTATTATTATTATTGTTATTATTATTATTATTATTATTATTATTATTATTATTATGATGATGATGATGATGATGATGATGATGATGATGATGATGATGATGATGATGATAATAATAATGATAAATATTATTATTAACATCATTATCATTGTTAGCTATACATGTATTCTCTCATTCTTCCCCACCACACGTGTGGCGTCGGTAGCCTAGTGGTTAGGCTACCCCACTCGTAATCGTGAGATTGCGGGTTCGGGGGTTCGAGCCTCAGCTCGGTCTGACGTTGCGTCCTTGGGAAAGGCACTTTACACGAACTTCCCACTTGGCTCGGTCCTATCGGAGACGGACGTTAAACTAGGAGGTCCTGCCCCTTAAATAACCTAATAGTGTTGATAGGGGCGTTTAACCCATACCATTTCACCCACCACACGTACATGTGTCGATGTGTCGTGCAGGGGGTGAGCAAACAGGCGCTGACCAAGGTGGTCCAGGAGATCAGCTCGGCTCTGAAGCCTCCCGCCGACGGAGCCATGAACCCGCCCCTCTCCAAGGCCTACGACGACCAGAAAAACGCCAACCCCAGCTACTCGTTCTACAGGAGGACGTTCAAGGTAATTTTTATTTTAATTTAAAAAAAAAGTAGATTCTAGAGGTTTTACGGCACTTGCAACTGCATACGGTCATATTATGAGCGCCAAGGGGTGGACAGTGGGTGTCAACAGAGAAGTCTTTACAGGGAATCAGACTTACTCTGCTCACCTCTCAAGCTTCAACAGCACAAAGTCTGTTTCGACTATCAAGGCACCCCGGAAATAGCGGGTCACAAGAGTGTGACAAACATACAAAAGAAGTAGAGGAAAAATGACAATAGTAAGGATTAGGAAAGAAAAAGCAGCAGTTCCCTGTTGTAGATCAGACACAGTTATGAGTTTGACATTGATGAATCAGCCCATTTACAATTCTACAGTGCATGAACGAGAAATGCCGCCCCCCCCCCTTTTGGGAATGTCCTAAAGACACTTCAGTCAGTGGCACCGCCACCGGGTTTTTTTTCAAGGTACGACGCCACACAGGTTGTGAATAGGTTCTTGGGGTACATGTACGAGCAAACTACTGTCGCGCTCTGGTGTGGTTTGCTTGCTCCTTCTTTCCTGGTTAAACATCAGCATCTATTGTTCTTATTTTCAATGTATGACGGCACAGGGGTTGGGGGGGGGGGGGGGGGTGTCTCGTGACCTAGAGGTTAAGGTGTTCACCTCTAATTTAAATGTCACGGGATCGAATCCAGGTAGTGACTTTCTTATTGGGACGAACTGCAAAATAGTAGATCTAGGCCGAGGCTACCAAAATAAATCTTTAGTTCCGGTATCCTCGATCTAGGCCATACAACGTACGTAGGCCACACAGCTTCTGTAAAAAAGATATAGAATGGCTGCCAAAGTTTGGTGACTTCCATAGCTTGAGAGTCCTCGGAGTCTGTAGTAGCCTACATCTTTTTTGTGAGTCCGATTACAGATTTTTTGTTCTTTGTTGGTTGTTGTGGGGCTTTTTGTGTTCTTGCTTTTTTTGTTTGTTTCAGTATACTACGTCTCTTCAACTTCATTATTTTGACGACCGCCTGATTTCACAACGATGCCACAAAACAAACATGTCTATTCTGTCGTAAATGACAAAACGTCTCTTTAAAAAAACAACATTTCCTGCAGTTTCGAGATAAAGAGGCTATTTAATAATTGTCAGCGAAACCATTTTAAAAAGGTATCGTTCTTCCGAAATTTAAATGATGATTTATTAAAATTACTAGTCAGTATTCACTTTGATTTTTTTGCCCACAAAAGTAAGGGTAACTGCTCAGGCTTTCGGTTTAAGCAACAAAAAAAAAAAGTTTAGTTTTAGTAAGAGTTTTACGGCACTTGCAACACAATAAGGTCATATAAGTGCCGAAGATTAGAGGTGTTACAAGAGAGTAACATACACAAAAAAAGAGGGAAGAGAGATAAGAACGATAGACGTTTGATAACAAACCACACCAGAGCACCTGCAAAAAAAAATAAAAAAAAAAAAATAAAAAAATGGTGCCCCCCCCCCCCCAAAAAAAAATAGTGCAAAAAAAAAAAAGTCGTTTTGTGAGCTTACTTACAGTACAGCAGTATTGCTCCCGCTAACTCCTCAGGTTCACGGCAAAGAGGCCTGGGAGCACGCTATGCGAGACCTGGGAAGCGTGGACACTCTCATCAACCGCTACGGCTACGTGGTACCATCACTGAGGCGGGACTGACCATCACCACCAGCTGCAGCAGCAACAGCAGCAAAAGCAACAACATCGATAACAACTAAATTATAAGTTGTACATCAACGCAGCAGCTCCAACTGCACGAATCACAAATGAAAAGAAATGGCCGCTAAGACTCAGACTACAAATGCAGCTAACATTTTAATACATCTGCAACAACAAGAACAATAACAGCAATAACAACAACAACAACAACAACAACCACTACAGCTGCAGCAACAAAAAGTGTAAATGCAACAACAACAACAACAACAGACTACATCTGCAACAACAACTTTAACATGAACTGTCGCTAAAAGAACGTTTAAAAAAATACAACGACATCATGTACAACCACAATAACGGCTACAAATATAACAACAACCACAATAACAACAACAACCACCACAACCGCAACAACAGCCACAACAACAACAACAACTGCTACAACAACAAAAACCTGTGCGTTTCCACAAACACAACGGAACAGCCCCAGAACAACCTGTTGTTGTTGTATGGAAGATCCGAACTGATGAACTCCCTTGACCCCCCGGTGAATAAAGGGGTGCCCACTACTACGGCTGGATCGGACCGATCGTCCGACTCGGTCGCCTGAAACTGAAAATAAATACGCTTGTTTTGGAGGCGACCGAGTTGGGCGATCTCATCCGTAGTGGGCACCCCGTATTACATAAGCGAACTCGTCTATGTCAGAAGAGGCTGAGACTAGGAGTGTATAAGATCTGTCAGTCATTGCCGCTGACAGCGCCAAAGCTGTGAGATCACAATCAGTTCTTCACTGTTACTGATACTACTGTAGTCACAATAAAGCGCTAGTTCTGAAAACGACAGCGGCGACCAGAGTTCTCCTTTCATTTCTTCCCTCGGATACTCTTAAAAACACACCTACATACATTACCCTCGTGTGTCCCCGTCAGCCATTTTGTGTGTAAGGCTGTAGTAGTAGGCATGTTACGCTATTAATGAAGGAGGAAAGATATATGTAATAAATATATGTATTTATACTCATGATATATATATATATATATATATATATATATATATATATATATATATATATATATATATATATATACGATCTTAAAAGACTGCTCACATTCCGGGGGGGGGGGGGGGGGGGGAGGACATACTGCGTTACAATTGACTGTTGTCAATTTACATTAAACATTTTCTACTGTATGAGATATCATACATTAATCAAGCAAACCGTGGTTTTCACACGTACATGAAGTCATGATAATCATGTATAATACATTTATTATTGCGTGATGTTTTTGAAGAAACAAATAAAGTGACTGCAAATCAATGTCTCGGCTTCACTACTGACTATTTAAAGTACCCTGAATTATGATTTCTTGAGTTTTCAATTTTAGTAAGTTAAGTAAGAGTTTAAAGGCACTTGCAACACAAAACAGGTCACATAAGTGCCGAAGATTAGAGGTGATGATACTAGCGAGTAACAAACACTTGTAAAAAAGAAGGAGGTTAGGACGATAGACGTTTGATAGGAGAGAAGGAGCAAACCACACCACAGCACCAGCCAACTACCCACTATGACCTCCTCTGTCCTCTGCTCTTCTCAGATTGTCACCCATCGTCTTTCCTGTCCACTCTGTGATGTTGTCCTCCCATCTCCTTCTCTGCCTTCTTCTCTTTCTCTTTCCTTGTACGGTTCCTTGTAGGATTGTTTTGGCAAGTCCTGTGGATCTTGACATGTCCATACCATTTTGATTTTCGTCTCTTCACTGTGGTCAGTAGATCTTCATGCTGCCCCACTGCGTTTGTGATTCTGTTTCGTACCTCAGCATTTGAAATGTGGTCTTTGTACGAGATGTCAAGGAGTCTGTGGTAAAATCTCATCTCTGTGGTCTAAATCCTTTTCTCCAATTCGGTTGTCAGTGTCCACGACTCACAGGCGTATAAAAATATTGAGATGACAATTCCACATTATATCACAATTGCAATATTAATTGGGAAGACCAGATAGATAGAAAAGCTTTTTTTAAAATATAGTTTATACGGGGCTCGCAGCTGCATAAGGTCACATGAGCGCCAAGGGATGGATGTCAACAGAGAAGTCCTTACAGGGAATCAGGCTTACTCTGCTCACCTCTCTAGCTTCAACAGCACAAAGTCTGCTTCAACTATCAAGGCACCCCGAAAATAGCAGGTCACAAGAGTGTAACATTAACAAACATACAAAAGAAGTAGAGTAAAAATGACAATAGTAAGGATTAGGAAAGAAAAAGCAGCAGTTCCCCGTTGCAGTTCAGGCACATTTATGAGCATGACAGTAATGAATCAGCCCATTTACAATTTTACTCTGCATAAGAAAAAGTTAATCCCCCCCCCCCCCCCTTTTGAGAGGGAATGGCCTACAGACACTTTAGTCAGTAGCACTGCCCTGGGGGGTATAGAAAAGCTGAAAAGAATAAATATATAACAGAAAAAGACCACACTGGAGCTTCCACCACCACCAATAAGGTCATATAAGTGCCGAAGATTAGAAGTGTTACAAGAGAGTAACAAACACAAAAAAGGAGGAGAGATAAGGACGATAGATGTTTCATATTGATAGGAAAGCAGAAGCAAACCACACCAGAGCACCTGTCAACCACCCACTGGACAGAAAAAGGATAATGCCCATAGAAAAGAATAGTCTAGTGAAAACTATGCAATAAAGAAACCAATACCAAACTAATTAGAAATAGTTAGAGGAGTTTATTCATATGTGACTACAGTTAATTGATATGACAAATATATGACTAAACTAAGAGGATGAATCAATGAAACAGGTTTGAATAAAATGTTTCCATACATACTGCATGCCGTGTGCATTGACAGCTGAGCAAACAATCCTAATACTAATACAGTGAACAACACTGAAACCAAGCAACGTTCAAAAATAGCCTACAATCATGTATATATTCCGCGCAATTTACTGGTCTGCTTTTAACAATCACATAATTGCCTGGCAATCTTAAGATTGCACGTCGCGTTTTAACGATCGCATAGAATTGTATCATTCTTGTGAGCTCTTCAGTTTCATATGTTTAATTTTAGTTAAAAATTTTTTCCACTTTTGAAAACGTATGTGAATGTTCCTTGATGTGAGTAAAAGAATAAAGATGGAAGTGAATTAAAAAAAAAAAGATTAAAAAAATATACAAGAAATTAAATGTACTTTGAGAGTTTGATACCTGGCATTGTATCATTCTAGTGAGCTCTTCAGTTTCATAGGTTAATTTTAATTTTCAAATTTTTACACTTTTGAAAAAAAAAAGAATATATATAGATATATGTGAAAGTTCCTTGATGTGAGTAAAAGAATAAAGATGGAAGTGAATTAAAAAAAAAAAAAAAGATAATTTCAAAAATATAAAATATAAACTCAATCTTCAGATTGCCGCGCAATTCTACGATAGTTAAAAGGCGAGGCACAATCTGCTGATCGGTAAATTGCGCGGAACATATATAACACGATCGTTAAAAAGCGCAGTGCACTGATCAGTTATTACGCGGAACACGTATAATAAAAATTGTTGTGCTGTTGGCTCCCTGAGAAAAGCTGGTATAAAAAAATGACAAGGTATGAGTTTAAACCCCAGTAAATGCTGGAAGGATATTCACAGAAAAACGTTGATTAAATGCATAAAATATGTAATTTTATCGTTTTCAAGGACTCTCAAGCTGTTGAAATTGTCAAACTTTGGCGCCCATTTTCTCGCAAATTTTACCTCTGAAACCTGGCGACCCTTCTCCTTCAATCACAAATACCTTGACTTCTATTCAAGATAAATGGGTGTTTTTTTCATTGAAAGAAACACAAATAAACAAGCTTCAAGATGACACTAATAACTCCAATTGCCCAAAAATTGATGAACGTCTGATTCCACCGCGTCGAGACACATATCATCACTGACTTTTAAAAAAATGCGTGCACCCTCCAAACATTTCCCCTACTATAAAGGGATCATGAATGCTTACAGCATACTCACACACAGGTACACACACATATATACGCGTGTCCAGTGCTTGTAAATTTGCATAAAAAGCATTTTCATTCAAATACGTCGTCTCAATACCAAACACAAAACACACCAAAAAAAATAATTTCAAAATTCAGTCGGAAAATAAAGAACAAACTTTTTTACAGATCTATAACAACAAAAGTATTTATAGCATTCATCAAAAGAAATGGAAAGACCACAGTGTGTCCCTCGTCCACTCTGTAACTCCTTCTCTCTCTCTATCTCTCTCTCTCTATCCTAACACAAACCATAGTGGAACAAAACCCATGTCATTTATCATTCTAACTTCATTATCTTTTTTTATTCAACCAGAATCTTGTTGGAATTCCTTCTCTCTCTCTCTCTCTCTCTCACACATGCGTCCCTTTTAAAAAATCACTTTTAACCCTATCCATACGTCCTGGGGTCATTTTGTACCCCCGAAGTTGTATTCTTCACAATTTAGAATACTTTTAGTGCGAAGATCTCTTTGATACGTTCAGTATTTCTCAAAAAATCATTTTGATAGTCTACTATGCAAAGCGTATGAATAGGATTAACGAGTAAATTTCCTCTTTGGAAAGTGGTGGCAAAGAGTTCCCAACGTCGTATGGATACGATAGTAAAACACGACGTACGGATAGTGTTAAGATATCCAGTAGTCTGACAATAATATCATGGAATGACAGCCTAGTGTCATATATCTCTATCACACGTACAAACAACATCACATATAGATATTCACCTTGTTCAACACAAAGTGGGGTCAAATACTGACTTTCACCAAACGTTCAAGCAAAAAAAATTGTTCAAACATGGAGCAACAGGAAAACCCCCCCAACAAATCAGTGAAATTTCTCATTTGTATAAATGTAACAAAATTTAAAATAAGGGAGAGAATAACATCAGAATGAAAACCATATTGCCAGAAACAGTTGTGAAACACAAACTTGAGAGCTAATAGATAAACAATAAAATCACGAGCAATACAAAGCATGCAACCATACTGTGGACGCTTCAGTTTTGTTGGTACCAGAAACTAAATTTTCAAAGTAGCTGTATGCCAAATCTATCTGTTCCATATGAAAGGCCTATATCTCCTAAGGGCTTTGGTACCATTTGAAACCACGCGCTTGGAAGGCCGGAAGGCCGCATATCCGCTACCTGCATTCTGCCACATAAACAGAAAGTGAAATGAAACTTTTTCAAATACAAAAAAGTATTGGTATACATGAACTTGAAATATAAACATCCATGTTCCCCCCTCACTCTGGAAGAAAAACAAAAACAACTCAAATATTGGTGTCTCGCTTACATACAAGAACAATCATTCTGTTTTTCTGCTTGCCTTTATGAGCACATGAGTAAAGTGTGGAGATAATGCCCCTAAAACATTGCGGCATATTCATCAAGTGGCCTGTGCTTTTACAGTTACACAGGAACGAGCCCAGTAGGAAAAGAACAATGAAAACTCAACAACAAAACAACCCTGGTAAAAGAACGCCTCATTGGGGGATCAAACTGCCGCCATTCTTACTGTGGCTCAGCACGATGCCAACAGGTGTACTGACCCCCCTAAAGAGGACAAAAAATAAATGCAAACTCTTGACATGTACACCATGACTTCGAACCCTTTGAACCTGTTAGGTCGGTAAAACGGCATGGGCACACATCTGTCATTTCCTTGTTGACCTTATTCCAAGGTGGAAATAATGTAAGACGACGAACAAGAAATTAAGAGGGTACTTTTGACGGACTACACAACTCAGGGTTTCATTGGCGGAGAACTGTAGAGCTTTGAAATGGCTTTCCCCAGCAATATTTTGCTGTATATACCGTGTTGTGTAAGGCCGGTTCACCGGGGCGCAGACTGCCCTGAGTTGTGTAGTTCGTCAAAAGTACTCTCTTTATTTCTTGTTCGTTGTCTTACAACATTTCCACTTTGGAATAAGGTCAACAAGGGAGTAATCAGATGTATTTATTTCTCCATGTTCTTCCCCTCAGTCTTTTTGTGCACGTGCCCCCAAAACACTGTGAGCTTTGATGAAATTTGCGAAAAATGTCCAGGGATACAGATTTGAGAAATTTCAAGATTTAGGATTCAAAGGGTTGAATTAGATTCACTCAAGAAAATAGAGAATAACCATTAAAAAAACAACAAAAACCCCCCCAAAAAACAAAAACAAAATGAGCATTCATCTCCAGGAACACTTAGAGTAAACAATAACAAGTTTGCGGGTGAGGACTCGTCAAAGAAGCTCTTCGGTTTTAGTATAAGAATATACCGCACTAATTGCAAACACATAACAGCACCCACCGACCACCCACTCCAAATGCCTCTCCTCAGGCCTTCTTCTTGCCATACTTCCTCACAAAGTTGGCCACATCAAACTTGCGCTGGCAGCCCTTGTAGTTCATGTAGCGGATCTTGCCAAACACGTCCCTCTCTGCCCAGCCTTGGTCGTGGATGCCACAGATGGACCACATACAGCCTGGAACAGACGGGAAAATGACGTTAGGAGGTTATAGTTCACATACAGCCTGACAGAGAGGAGAAGAAAGTAACGAAACAGTTCAGTGGGTCACAAGAGTGTGACAAACATACAAAAGAAGTAGAGGAAAATGACAATAGTAAGGATCAGGAAAGAAAAAGCAGCAGTTCCCTGTTGTAGATCAGGCACAGTTATGAGAGCTAGATGTTCAAGACCCTTATGTCTATTCAGGTGTCCCAAAAACTGCATTTGTCGTTTCCTGATTGTTTTTACATAAAACTGCACGGTACGAAAAAAAGCAAACCCCAAAAACACAAATTGTTGAGATGAAAAAACACCAAATGAAGGAACACACTCACCGACGTATCCGTTCGGGTCTCGGCCGTCCAGGTTGTATTTGTCGTTGAGGTAGATGGCTTCGGTCAGAGCCACGGCGGGCGACGGCGTCCACTCCAGAATCTTCTTGGCCCAGTACATCCGCAGGAACCCGTGCATTTTCCCTTCTGTCACCATCTGGATCTGAAAGACCAAAGCCAAGGAGAACATATTAAGTTAGTAGAAAATATTTCATAATTAGACCTGAAAATGAACAAATTCAAGTTGGTTTTTTTCAGAATCCTCCCGCAAAATCAGAGCATCCAGAAGCGTAATAGATTATGATTATAATACAACGAATACTGTAGCTAATAAACATGTATTATATCACAAATGGAAAAGCACATTTTCATTTAATTTACAATAAGTTGGGCATAAAAATGCAAATGAACCAGTGTAATTTCATGTCATTTACCAAAGTTGCATTCAGGTGATGGAAACAGAACTCAAGCAGAAAAACAAGTTTTATGCAAATCCAACCAGGATTCTTTGATGGGGAAAAAAAATCGGAGGGACTTGTAACACAGTAAGGTCATACAATTGCTGAAGATTAGTGGCATAACAAGAGAGTAACAAACAGAAAAAAGAGGAAAGAAAGACAAAGGACATAGATGTTGAACAGAAAAGAAGGACAAAAAACCACCAACCACCCACGGACTGCTTTTCAGAACATATTTGAAGTTAGAGAAAAAAACAACAACACATGAGCATAACAATCGAAACTAGAAAGAGAAAAAGCTGAGGGAAAAAAAGAACCATAAAAAACCAACTGGTGCCACCTTTTGCTCGTTAAAGAAAAGAGATGAAATTCCTCGCCCACTCGCCCACCTAAACTAACTCGCCCACCTAAACTATAAAAAAACATTCCACTAACCTGAGCAGCGTTCCACAAATCGTCGTGAGTTTTGCCCTGTTCTAGCTTCTCTCGGTCATACAAATACGGACGCTTGTCCCCGCTGTGAATTTTTAGCGTCTTCTGTGCCCAGTCGTACGCTCCTGGAAAAAGTTGTGGCCAGAATGAGAAATCACCCGAACAAGTGAAACCCAGAAACAAGTGGTGGACGTAATGAACAAATGAAGTAGGTGTGCATTATGCCCAAACAAAATATCCATGTTAGACAAATTTTTATAGACTTTTTTTGGGTATTTTTTAAAATTTGACCCTGCCCCTTTCTATCAACTGGCGTATTTGTGTTTAGAAGAAACAACAACAACTACAAAATGTGCAGCACTTTGGATTTAAAAATTAACTGTTAGTATTAGTGTAGACACCCGAGAGAAAGGTGTTATCTATCATCTATCTATCTATCTGTCTGTCTGTCTGTCTGTCTGTCTGTCTGTCTGTCCGTCCGTCTATCTATTATATATATTTTTTAGTTTAAGTTGAGGTGTTACGGCGCTCGCAACTGCATAAGGTCATAAGAGCGCCAGAAGATTAGAGGGTTAAAAAGTCAAAGCTTTCTTACTGTCTAATACTCCCTGCCTTACCTTTGACTGAGTCATACTTTTCGTTGTAAAAACAAAAGTTGTCCGCCAACTCTCGCCGTATGACCGCCTCTTCGATGAACGCATTCACACCTTCACTGGACTTTGACCGGTACTTTTTGACCATCAGGATACAGCGCTGGACAGAGATCTGGCCTACAAAAATAATTAATGACCAAAAAATTATTTTTGTGCGCTGAAGGTGGGAAATGTTCGTGAATGGTTGAATTCCTTCGCTTTTCAATTATTTCAAAACGTTGAAGATATTTCAATCTGTTTTTCTAATTTCATTCTTTCGAAGTCTTTATAAAGTGTTCCATGCCACCAAATCTATGCCGCCAAAAAACAAAAAAGAAAAAGTGTCATGATGTGGTGCAACCAGGCGCTCATCAAAATAAAAAAATTGAAGAAATTAACATTTTTCCACGCATTGAGCAATTTTATCAAATATTTTGTTTTCAAGTCAGCACATTTTATATTCACTTTATAAACCCAATCTGCTTCACCACAGACACAGGCCAACATAGGAACAGCTTGAGGAGAGTAAACAATGCCCACCCTGAATAATAATAATAATAATAATAAATAGCATTTGTATAGCGCATGTCCCTACTCGAAAGCAAGCTCTATGGGCTTTACACTATATTATTACTCCAGCAGACCATAGAACACTCAGAAACATTCTCAGCATCCTGGGAAGCATACAGTGCATGCAGCTGGTTAAGCGCTCAAACATTAACAAACTGACAAGATCTTTCACTGTCTATAGCTGGGTACCCATTCATACCTGGGTGAAGTGAGGAAAATTCGTGTACAGTGTCTTTCCCAAGGACACAACGTCGGGCCCGCGGACCGAAACCCCGAACCCCGCAACCTCATGATTACGAGTCCGGTAGCCTAGCCACTAGGGCCACCGATGCCACGATTTTACTTCTTCGCTGTCAGCTGTGAACACAACGCTTACCAAAGTGGATCCATGGAGACAGATTGCTCAAAGCTTGCTTGTTCGGATCATTACGGGAAGTGGCAAAACTTTTCAGACGTTTCTCGCAGAAGGACTCAAGCATTCTCAGACCTGGGTCGGTGCCGGGCTTTGCCCATGTGACTTCTGCCACAGAGCGGTCCACTTGTAGGTACCCGTCTGCTGCCTTCCAGTCCGTCACCTGCTCGTTTGTGATAGAAATAAATTATGATACAACAATAGTCGTTTAGTGGTGAGAAAATGTAAAGACAAAAAAATATTGCACTACACATTTGAGATCTACGGAGGAGAAGCCCATAAGAGTGTTTACTGTTTAGTCTAATAAGTTGGTTGTAAGAGCTCGTTCTCAATAACTTTCACAGTCTTTGTTTCGAATTTATTATGTCTTTTATTTCAATAACAATACAAAGTCATGCTTGACACAGGTACCTGTGAATACACGAACAACATAGATACTTGAGTACACACGAATAACAGGTGCGTACGAACATACATACAACATAAATCAACTGAATATCCTCTACGCTATAGTCACATGATGCATGCACCACAAATCTTCCAACTCACTGGTGGCATTTTGGATGGTGGGTGAGGGTGGCGGGACACCGGCGGGAATTCGGTGAGGAAGCTGCCGAGCTGGTTGTGAATCTTGTTGCGAATGGTGCGGGCTCCGTACTCCAGCTTAGGGGAGGCCAGCCAGCAAGGGACAATGTTGTGGGCGTCCACCTGGAACGATAAAAATAAAAATTGTATTTGCTGTCGTTGTTGCTATCAATCCAGCAACATCTGGGCTCTCGCCCTTCTGTCCAATGCCATGTAGTGATAAGTGCAGGTTTGCTACAGTTGCTATAATGTTCCATAGAGTGTGTTGTCAATGTTAGGTCTCGAAGGAAGAATGGAAATAATTGTATTTATGTAACGCAAATCAGGCTCTGCTGCATGCTCTATGCATTTTAAAACTATTATTACCTTAGCAGATCCCAGAATATTCAGAAAATTCTCATCTTTTAGAGAAGCACACAGTGCAAGCTACAGATTGCACACGCTCAAATACTAACGACATGAAATGATCTTTGGCTGTCTATAGCCGCGCACCCTTTCCCACTCGGCAACAACATGTAAACACACTGACAAAATAAAATAAAAATAAATATGGTAAATAAAATATCAGTCATTGCTTCTGGTTTAGTTTTGGTAAGAGTAATGTGGCGGTCCTGCTGTAGGTTTTGTGTGCTGCATTCGAGTGGCACTCGTTGTTGACGCGAGCATTGTGCATGGGATCAGAGCGTGTGGGCACATCCAACATTGAAGGTTCCAGATTGACAAAACTTAACATTTTCCTTGATGGAAATCACTCTCTTGGTTCTTGCAACACACTGTCGGCAATAAATTAAAGCTGAAACAGCTGTAACAGCCACTTGTATATGACATAATTTCCACGCAAAAAGTGATACGGTCGCTTTTAAGCACAAGGGGGCTATCCTGAAAAATGCTATTTTGAGAAAATCGAAGGTAAAGTTTTTGGACCCTTATTCAGTTTCTTTTAAAGACAAGGAGTTTTCTCTATAACCAAACAAATATACACACCAATGAAACCAAACTTCTCTTATAGGTAGGGCAATGCCCACTTTTAGTACAGGTCAAGATTTCTGAAAACCCCCAAAATCTAGGTTAGCCCGCTTGTCCTTAAAAAGCGACCATATATCAAATCAAAACCTGACCTGGCAGAGAGGTACGTCTTCAGGCAGGGCCTCTTTCAGCTCGTCCACCCACTTGGCCGGTGTGCGGAGGGGACTGAAGTCTGTGACCACGCCTCCGATGCTGTTGTCCTTCACAAACTGGGGAAGGACTTTGCTCGCCTCTCCCAGCAGGAGGTGAAAGGCTATGTTCAGCTCTCGGCATTCCTGGGGCCAAACACAAGCAGGGTTTTCAAGGAAGTTTTTTTTTTAGTAGAGGTTTTACAGCGCCTGCAACTGCATAAGGTCATATGAGCTCCAAGGGGTGGATGTTGGAAGAGAAGTCCTTACACGGAATCAGACATACGCTGCTCACCTCTCTAGCATCAAAAACACAAGGTCTGCTTCGACTATCAAGGCACCCCGGAAATAGCAGGTCACAAAGCATACAAAAGAAGTAAAGGAAAAATAACGATAGTAAGGATTAAGAAAAAAAAGCAGCAGTTCCTTGTTGTAGTTCAGGCACAGTTATGAGCACGACATTGATGAATCAGCCCATTTACAATTACAATTCTACTGTACATAAGAACTCGAGATGTTAATGTCCCCCCTTTGGGAATGGCCTGAAGACACTCCAGTCAGCAGCACCGCCCAGGGGTGTTGGCCACACCTCCCAATAAGATGCTGCTTTTGGGGAAAGTGAAAAGCTTGAAAACTTGAGAAGAAGTTTTATTTGAAGTAAGGCAGTAGCAGTTATATAAAGAGTATTTATATTCAAGCTTTTCTAATTTCTCAATTTTCATAATTTATACACAAAGTGTACCTTTTCCACTTGAGCCAGACCTTTCAGCAGGAAGCCGAACTGTCGGATTGTGGCCTCGAGAAACTTGGGTACCAAACAAAAGCAGACGTGAAGAGGTGCTTCTAACTTTAAAGCCAGACGCTGGGCATACAGAAAAGCCCAGTTATCTGAAAACAAGAGAAATAAAAGAGGGATGAGAAGGGTTAAAAACATAATCTTCTACACAGTCCAAAGCTATTTATCCCACTGTTCGAGTAAAAAATAAATTTTCAAAAGTTTGTGAATACTACTCCTTAACCCTATCCCTACGCCCTGGGGTCATTTTGTATCCCCGGGTTGTATTCTTCACATTTTTAGAATACTTCTAGTGCGAAGATCTCTTTGAAACTTTCGATATTTCTCAAAAAATCATGTCGACAGACTGCTACGCAAAGCGTTCGGATCGGATTAACGAGTAAATTTCTTCTTTGGAAAGTGGTGGCACAGAGTTCCCTACGTCGTATGGATACGACAGAGTTCCCCAAGTCGTATAGATATGGGCCAGTGGTGGATTTTGGCCAGGTAGGAAAAACAGTTAAAAATAATAGAATAAATATTCGGAGTTGAAGATTATCTATGCATGCAACAACAGAATGAAAAAAAAAAGACCCCCCCCCCCCCCAACCTAACTACGCAAAAAATCTCCTGCAACAATGTCCTTACCCTGAACTCTCTGATCCCGCGACATCCAGTAGACCACTCCGTCACTGTCGTCGGGAAAGTCTTCTTCCTTGGACAAGACCCGAACCCTGTTCTTATTGAATTTGAACTTATCCACGCTGGCACACACACTTGTTCTCTGTTTGTTGATTCTCTCGATAAAGTCGCCAGTGTCTCCACCTGCTTCACTCTTCGAGGGACTGTCGCTTTCCCCATTACTGTCCTCCGACGCAGCTGTCTCCTAGAGGAACAAAGCTTCACAATGTAAAAACAGGGATCATCCCCCTTTGCTTTTAAAATGATCATTTTTACTAATCTGGACACATGGGTGGTTGGCGGGTCCTCTGGTGTGGTTTGCTCCTTCTTTCCTATCAAACATCTGTCGTCCTTAAACCTCCCCTCCTTTTTTTGTGTATTTTACTCTCTTGTAACACACAATCTATTCTTTGGCACTTATATGACCTTATTGTGTTGTAAGTGTCGTAAAACTGTTACTAAAACTAAAACTGGACACACGACAGCGCAAATTTTGGCTCAGGGTCAGACTATAAACGAGTGGGAAATAACTGTCAAACAGTTTGAACCTTCGTTAGTGGTAACCTCTCCATAGTCCTCACCTGTACTAATGGCCACAGTCCCTTGAAACCATTGTGTTTTTCCCGACCATATTTAGTCCCTGTCCAACACAGTCATGGTAGGTCATTTTTACGACAAGTCGGCATCAACTTATTTATTATACTGCAAGTTTTCAGCCAACCAATCCTCAGATTGAGTTGAGTATGTTCAGCCAATGTAAAGAAGTTCTTATGACAGATCTATAACAATTTTGAAGGAAATATAACAGAGAAGATTTCAGATAGTTAACTACCCGTTGATGTTGTCAAGTCTAACAAGTGACCACAACTGAGATCCTGTCCATAGCAGCCAGTTGCCGTCTATAAAGGTTACTTTTTCTCTTTGCTCTTGAGTGACCGTTGCGGCCACATTCGACTGTGTTGTACACGCATGCATATATTTCAAACTAACTTTATAAAAAGGACTTTTCTTTACTATTAGTGTACATGAGTGACGGGACCCTTTTTCGGAGCCCTATGCAATGTCCTCAGCAGTATTGGTTGCAACACACACCATCTAGACCTATTCAATATCATAGAGATAAATGCAGAAAATCTTAATTTAATGAGCAGCAACATCTGTGCGTACAAAGTTGCAATCTTGACAATTAACAAGCCTCCGACGACTTTCATGTTACTTACAGCTGTCTTTGCTTTCTTTGCACTGGTGTTGGTCTTTGAGTCCTGCTTTCTTTTTACAGCTCTTTTGCCTTTTGAATCTTTCGTCTTTTCTTCTTGTTCAGTCTTGCTAGTAGCACCACCGTTCACCACTTCTTCATCTGAAGACGACATGATTGACTCTGACCGCTGCCCAGATTTTCCCTTCACCGTCCTCAGGATCAAATAACTGTAAGTGTTCTGCAACTTGGCAGGGCTGCTCTGAAGCTTCTAGATGAGGGAGAAAAACAAATTAAGTTAGGATTTAAACTCTTACAAGTCAGCATGTCTTCTGAATAGATGCTGAATTTGCGCCTTTGCAGTGTAGACGATGTGTGGAATCCTAGTAAATAATAATAGGTTTCTCTCTTGATTGATGTAAAGCCCTCAGAGCTTACTCGTGATAGTGTTTATAAAAATACAATCTATTATTACACATCATCTAGTCCAATTTTCATAAGAAGTTAAACTTAGTTACATGTTAGAAAAGGACTTGATATAAAATAATGTGTGATTTTTTTAAAACAGCGCATTTCAACGCAGTTAAGTCTCTGCACGTTTTTGTGTTCTTCTTCAAGTGGAAACTTTCCGGATAATAACAACCCCCCCCCCCTCCAAAACGAAGTGACTATTTCTCAGAGCGCTCAGGAAAATAAACCTGATCTTTATTTGTCCGAACGGTTTCCCTTTTCGAGATTTTTTGGTTATTTGACAGAGTTCGGTGTCATCTTTCATTCTGCGAGGACTGGGAAGAGGTATTTTCTGCATCGAATTCAATTTCTAGAAGAGATTTTTAGATGTTTAAATATATATATAGAATCTATATCGAAGTGGCTAGCCGTACTTAGATCTAGGTTTGGCCCAATCGACTCAAGCCTGTTAAGTACACAGGT
>NW_004797330.1:1845463-1856134 GCF_000002075.1 Aplysia californica | reverse complement strand
CCCCCCCCCTCCCCTTAAAAGCGACCACATGTACTTGTATTGTACATACCATTGAGACCTATGGTGCAGCACTTGGAATTATAAAATGCTATTTTGTGTTTAGTTTCGTTTTCTGTTCTATAATTTTCCAATGTCCGTGTCTGCACATGTGGTGTCATCTACTTATACAGGGTGCCCACTACGGATGGGATCGCCCGACTCGGTCGCCTCAGAAACAAACGTGTTTTTTTTTTCAGGCGACTGAGTCGAGCGATCGGCCCGACCCACCGTAAAGGCCACCACGTACCCAAGTGCCCCTAGCCTGACCCTTTATTGGCCTCTATCTATTTCATAGCGGTCGCTCGTCAAGAAATTCCTCCCAAGAAGAGCTCTAAGGCCTAGATTCTAGATCTAAATCTAGATCTAGATCTAGATCTCTCTAGATTAAATGTAGATCTAGAATCTAGCCTAGATTACATTTACATCAAGTAATCTAGAAATGGAGAGTGAAGTAGATAAGAGAAGAGTGGAGAGGAGTAGAGACTGCTAGATCTAGATTTAGATCTAGATTCTAGATAGATCTTGAGTGAGTAGGCCTACTAGGAAAGCTGGATTGAACTTTGGTCGAGTGCCAGAGTATGCCGAGGCAAGAGACGAGTAACAGGCCTAGTCTAGTCGAGTTGAGAAGGCCTCGAATCTAGAGTTCGAGAGAAAGATCTCTATCGCTGCCGACCAGCATTGGTTCATCAGTTCATCACTCGTCTCAACAATGCATTTCGGAGCTAGAATCTACATCTAACTTACTTCATGCAGAAATGCTTGCTTGAGTTCAATTCTGCAAAAACCCACTCGTTGATTAAATTTATGCCCAGATCTGAAAGCAAGGGCCACTGGTAACCTTTGATGGTAAACACAGCGAAAACAACGCGATGTAAACAAACCCCGTAACGTGCATAGCATTTCACACACAGCACTTTGCTCCGAATGGGAATTCAGTTCACGTTCGAACTTGGCTCATTTTGAAACGCTGCCAGTAACGGCAAGCCTCCTAAGCGAGCGGCCATTAGGCTCGATAGATATATTTCTTTTACTATTTTATCACTCTCAAAAAGTAAAAAAAAAAAAAAAAAAAGCAATGAACAAAGATTAAGTCTGGCTTAGATTATTTAAAAACTCACTCAAGCTTTGAGCCAAGATAATATCTTAAAAGCAAAACAAATATATAGGCCCTATCAATTTAATGCGCACATCTTGAGCAGCCTATCTCCAGATCTAAAATCTTCTCCGATAAAAAATTCAAACCTAATGTGAGGCTGCGATATACATTACTAATGAAATGATTTTATAAAAGAAGAGGCTAGCCGTAGGTCTAATGATAGTGTGCTCCTAATACAAGGGCATTTTTTTCTAAACACAGTGAGTAGGCCACAACTCTGCAAAACCATTGAAAAATATCGGAATCCGTAAGGTTTCTATTTTGAGTAAATTCCCAATTTAGCTCTGTGTTACGTGAAAATTTTCTTGCATAACGAACGCTACCCGCGCTTCCAGCTGTTTCCTAATACGATTGGCTGGAATCGTTTTCAGACTTCCTGCACAAAAGATTAAATGTTTTGATGTCATTATGTCAGCAAAGATGTTATATAATAAAATGGCCTTGTTTGTTTTTGTAAAGTATTTTACGGCGCTCGCAACTGCATAGGTCATATGAGCGCACGGGACACACCTAATATTTTCAGTTGGTAGGAAATTTTTGAATTTTGCCCGGGTGGCGGCCGAAGCCTACTCTTATCGATTTTAGACCACCAAGGGATCTTTAACGTGCGCAACTTGCACACGGCCCCTCCGAGATTTTTCGCCCTTGTCCGAGAAGGCTAGGTGTAGATCTTTCCTACCAGAAGATCAGGGGTGTGGCAGAAAGACAGCAGTAAGGAGGAGCCAAGGAGTAGCAGTAGAAAGGCTGCAGAAAGAGTCAGGAGCCCAGAGGAGGGGACAAAGGAGGTGAGGGGGTGGGGGCAGAAAGTGGAAATGAAACCAGACAACAGAATATTGCTAGAGAGCTGGAAAGGAGGTGAAAGGAGACAATTTTAGAGAAGAAATTTTTTCGGTCGCTACCCGGATTCGAACCCGGGACCTTTGAATGAGAGGCCAACACCTTAACCTCTAGGCCACGAGAGCCCCCTAAAATGGCCTTATTATTCTGTGGGTGGTACTTGGGCTCTTGAAAGGTGCAAAACCTGGGTAGATCTACCTCTATAAGTTTTTTTTTGGTCTCAAAATGAGCAATTTCTTGGTAGATTATTGTAAATAATTCACTATAAATATCTTTTATATGCACCTAAAGGGGTATGTTTAAATTATCGGGCCCAAGTAGAATTAAGTATATTGAGCAAAATTGTTGGATAAAAGGGCCTGAAGATTTTTTGAAAAAAAAAAAAAATGTTTGTCACTGTCTCTAAGAAGTGCCATTCAAAAGAATGTGGGCACTGAGAAACAGATAAATGAGCTGTGTTTTTTTTTTACTCGAACAAAACTAGCCTTATACTAGCTTGTATGGCTCCCTTACCACGATCACTACAAATCGGGGGTCTCTGCAGCAGCCAAAAACATCCCCAAACCTATCATTATTGTTCTTCCAAAGGTTGTTGGAGACCCCCCCCCCCCAATAAAAAACAAAACAATGTTTTCTTCAGTAGTAGGGATGAGTCGTGCTCAAAAGGAGAGAATGTGGGAGGTTGGTATGGGTGCTCTGGTGTGATTTGCTTTTTCTTTCCTATACATCATCTATCCTCCTACGGTACATTTTTTAAATTACCACCCCCCCCCCCCCGTCCCACCCTAAAAAAAAAGTTTTTCTATGAACTCCCCAGTTCTTCTGAAATGCACCCCCACCCCCCCTCCCCCTTTTTAAGGGGGGGGGGGTAAATTCTCTTTTTTTAAAGTAAGAGTTTTACGGCACTTGCAACACACAAAAGTCATATAAGTGCCGAATATTAGAGGTGTTAGAAAAGAGAGTAACAAACACAAAAAGAAGAAGGGGGGGATAGAGACGATGGATTTTTTTTTTATAGGAAAGAAGGAGCAAACCGCACCAAAGCACCCGCCAACCACCCATGTTTTTGTGTGTGGCCTCATTTCTATCCAGTTCTGTCACTTTGATTACAAGTTCCAACAAGCCAGCCTTCACCCCTGAGCTCAAGTATTCTAATCATATCTCTTATAATTAATTGGTCTTGGCCCATTCATCAACTCTCATGGAGTGAAATCAGAATATGTCTTGTTTCTTCTGCAAATGTTCCCGTACCGTTCAGGAGTCCTTGCACAGGACCAAGAGCCCTGTCTTGCAAATTGTTAATCTAATGATTTATAATTATTATGCCCAGTCGAATTTTAAGTAAAAACAAACAAACAAAACAAAATTTAGCCACAAACATTGGTACAAACATGTTTATTACAGATTAAAAAAAAAAGATGCATCATACAATGTCCATGCAGACGATAGTCTAACCGGCTCACCCGAGCAAATTAGAACCAACTGCACATTTGAAGAGCACAGGGGAAAAACGACTGTGGTCACGAATGGAAATTGTGAGGGTGACAATTTTAAAAGCTTGTGGACTCATAACTTCATATTTGTTTGACTGGTGGTTTATTATTAAGTGTTGTTGAACAGGAAATCTAACAACAATAATCAGCACGCGTTGAAAATTGGTACCCTCACGATTTTCAGCTTGTGACTACAGTCGTTTTTCCCCTTTAGTCTTCATTTATTTTCATGCTTTTCAGTATTTTTTCCTGTGATTCCTGTAAAGTCAGTTAGATACTTCTAAAGATATATAGCGCAGCATTCGAGACACTCAAGGTTTTGATAATTTCAATTGTACCAAAAAACAAACACAAAAAAAACAACAACATTATTATTATGTACATGCATAAACAAAACAATAAATAAAAAATCAACAACCAATGCCCTTTCTTCTATCGCGCTCGCTTGTATCGTAGGTGTGTGTGTGTGTGTGTGTGTGTGTGTGTGTGTGTGTGTGTGAGAGAGAGAGAGAGAGAGAGAGAGAGAGAGAGAGAGAGAGAGAGAGAGAGAGGAGAGAGAGAGAGAGAGAGAGAGAGAGAGAGAGAGAGAGAGAGAGAGAGAGAGAGAGAGAGAGGGAGGAGAGAGAGAGAGAGAGAGAGAGAGAGAGAGAGAAAGGAGAGAGAGAGAGAGAGAAGGAGGAAGGAAGGGAGGGGGGGGGGGGTTGCAGCAGGATGACAAGGATAACCTTTGCATCGAATGACACAGGCAATGGATTCTTTTTTGCCAGTTATATTTCTGAAGATGAGATGAGCATTTACTAGTTGTAAGATGTTTACAGACCTTTGAAAGGTAAAGATCTCTTGTTCCCTCTCTGTGCAATTCATTAGCGCTTTCGCTTAAAAAGTGCATGTCTAAAAAAAGAACCAATGGTGTTCTTATGTACTATGGAATTGACACTTATCCTTATTGGTCCAGAACAACGAGAAAAGTCTATAGTCCGTCCTGAGTACTTTGGAGAAAAATGGGACTTTCCTTTTTTCAGGAAAGAATTACATAGATTATGCTTACATTAACTTTGGGTGAATTGTTGGGGAAATGCTTCAAAATAATCGATTTTGGATCAAAAACTTTATACATGAGGTACATGTATGTCAGATCTTTATCCCATTGCATACATCTCATTAAAATATAATAATACACAAAGTACTACTACTAGATCTAATTAATTAAATACATATCTTATTCTTTTAATGAAAAGCTGACGGGATTCAGACATTTCAAACCACCCGACTCTTCTCCTTCCTCCTCCCGCCACAACAGCCCCCACAGCTAACGTTTCCGTATAGGAAGGTCGGCGAGATGGGCCAGAACCGGAAACAGTGGACTCTCCGGATGAGCGGGGTGATGAAAGGGAGGTTGTAGATGCCGCCAGCGTAGTGGAGGTTCTCGTCTGCTAGTGCCTGCTGCTTGTCGTCGTCGTTGTCGTTGTCGTTGTCGTTGTTGTGGTCGTTGTGGTCGTGTTTGTCTGACGGTGGCGGGGAGTCTTTGTCGCCGGTGACGTCACTGTGTCGTCTGCTCTTGTCGACGTCTGCTCCTGAGAGCGTGCCGGAGACTTGGCGCCACTTCAGAAGACCTCGCTCCGTCATGGTTCCTTGATGAGAACAAATAATAACAAAAATAATTATCTTATTATAATGGAGCTAAGCCCGTGTGTGTATACAGATGCCCATAAAATCTACAAAAATAGGATTCAGTTACCGTACACATTGTCACAAAGGGTTACGTGGGCATGTTTTCAAAGTTCGGAAACTTTCGTTTTGTTTTTCAATTTTGATGATTTTTCTTGTACATCGAAGCTCTCGTACATTTCATTCTACTTTTAGTAATTTCATATTTTATTAAGGACTAGGTCCGTTTCGTTTCGTGCTTTGTCGTGTGTGTGCGACAGCTGCCTCTACTATTTCCAGATCGCTTTTAAGCACAAGGGGGCTATCCCGACAAATGCTATTTTGAGAAAATCGAAGGTAAAGTTTTTGCCCCTTGTTCAATTTCTTTTAAAGACAAGGAATAGGAGCGTTTTCTCAATAATAAGCAAACAAATATACACACCAATGAAACCAAACTACTCCTATAGGTATGGCAAGGCCTACTTTTGGAGTAGGTCAAGATTCCTGGAAACCCCGAAATCTGGGTTAGCTCGCTTGTCCTTAAAGGCGACCATTTATGGATGGGCAAGGAAAACAAACTTACTGCACCACCCCCCCAAAAAAAACAACAACCCCAAACCAAAACAACCCCCCAACCCCTCCCCCCAAAAAAAACACACAAAAAACCCCACACAAAAATAACAAAACACTCACGCAAAAAACCCCGCTTGATTAAGAAGGATAAGATGGGTTTTAAACCTCACCTGGCACAGTGTTGTCCAGAACAAAGGCGATGACCCCGCCCACAAACATGGAGGTACCCAGGAGCACGGTGATTACACGGTCGACGTCCTCATTTCCTGAAGGAGGGAGGGAGGGGGGAGGGGGGAGGGAGGGAGGAGGAGGGGGGAGAGAGAGAGAGAGAGAGAGAGAGGAGAGAGGGAGGGAGAGAGGGAGGAGGAGGGAGGGGGAGGGAGGGAAACACTACTGTTGTTGTTGTTTTTGTTTTTGCTGTTGTTGTGGTGGTGTTGATGTTGTGGTGATAGTGGTGGTGGTGATGTTGTTGTTGTTGTTGTTGTTGTTGTTGTTGTTGTTGTTGTTGTTGTTGTTGATGTTGTTAGTGCTGTTATTGTTGTTGTTGTTGTTGTTGTAATTGTTGTTGCTGTTGTTGATGCTATTAGTGTTGTTGTTGTTGAAATTGTTGCTGTTGTTGTTGTTGTTGTTGTTGTTGTCATTGGTGTTGTTGTTGGAATGATGACTAATTAATTTAGTAAACATGATGAAATACCAACACTTCAAAACACTTCGGTGATGGTGATGATGATGATGATGATGATGATGATGATGATGATGATGATGATGATGATGATGATGATGATGGTGGTGATGATGGTGCTGATGATGATGATGGTGATGATAATGATGATGATGATGATGATGATGATGATGATGATGATGATGATGATGATGATGGCATTTCTCCCTCCTCTCTCCATCTCTCTCCCTCTCTTTCCCTCTCCCGTTCCCCACCCAAACTCTTACATACACACTCATTACCTCACATAAACACCTTCCTATCCACGCCTATCACCATCACCAACCAACTCACCTTTCACAATATCTGTCCCCGTGGTTTTATGCACCCCGCATAATTTAGCAAAATTTGATCTTTTTTTGGGACAATTTCTTATTGTTTTCCTTTATCATTCTTTGTTAAAATTAACAGAATCGCATAATTTCACATTTTTGGGCTCAGTTTGCATAATTTCAAAATTTGTTGTTGTTGCATAAAACCGCTGGGACAGCATTACACGTTGTCTCTTAGCTTGAGTAGGGGTTTTAGGGCGCCAGAAGGTTAGAGGTGTTACAAGAAAGTAACACGCATAAAAAAGAAGAAGGGGAGATAAGGACGATAGATGTTCGATAGGAAAGAAAAAGCAAACCACACCAGAGCACATGCCAACCACCCACATGTAGTCCCTACCTGTTTTGATCGCGTTCGGATTTCCCTCCAGAAACCGTGGCACCATGAGCCCCATCAATAGAGAGGTTCCGATGATGGTCAAGTTCCGGGACGACGACAGGTCCACGAAGCTCAGAGTGGACAGCCCCACAGAAGTGACCAGTCCGAAACTGACCAGAACCACGCCACCCAACACCGGGTCTGGCATGGAGACGAGAAAGGCGCCAAACTTGCCGATCACACCTCCGATCAGGAAGATGAAGCCAGCCGTTATCATGACAGATCTGCTCGCCACCTGACCGACCACGAGAGGAATGTTGTGTGTGTTTTAGTAAGCGTTTTAAAGCACTTGCAAAAACGCAATTAGGTATTATTAAGTGTCAAAGATTGTTAACCAACAGATCAGAACAAAAACTAATCCTCGAACTTGATGATCTAGATAAGAAAAAAAGCGCCTTGATGACCCACATAAGAACAGAAACTAACCCTTGATGACCTACATAAGAACAGAAACTAACCCTTGATGACCTACATAGAACAAAAACTAACCCTTGATGACCTACATAAGAACAAAAACTAACCCTTGATGACCTACATAAAAACCAAAACTAACCATTGATGACCCACATAAGGACAAAAACTAACCCTTGATGACCCAGATAAGGACAAAATCTAACCCTTGATGACCTACATAAGAACAAAAACTAACCCTTGATGACCCAGATATGGACAAAAACTACCCCTTGATGACCCAGATATGGACAAAAACTAACCCTTGATGACTCACATAAGAACAAGAACCAACCCCTGATGACTCACACGAAGTCACGCCTTATAACCCACATACACGTAAAAGGAGGACAAAAACTGGTTATGATGACCTACAAAATCTCACCATTATATAACTCGTACACAAGAAGAACAAAACCTCCTCCTTGATAACCCACATAATATATATATATATATATAACCAACAAAAGCTCACCCTCGTTAACCCAGAATAACTCAACCTTGTTAACCCATAACCACTCACCCTGGTTAACCCTATGGTGCCCACATTCTGACTGTAGGAGGTAGTTGCGCCCCCAGAGCCGATAAGACCTGACAGAAGACTGCTGAAGCCTTCCATGGTGACGCCCCTATTCACGGCGTGGGCGGGTGGAGGGGGCACCTCAGAGATCCTGGCGCATGCGTAGTAGTCTCCGACAGACTCGATCATGGAGGCGAGGGTGACGGCCAACATTGCCACAAAGCCCGCGACGCTGACTGTAGGCATACCCCATTGTCCTGAGGAGGGGAGAAAATTGGTCTCTTTAAAGGACAAGCGGTCTACCCCAGATTCCGGGGGTTTGCAGAAATCTTGACCTACGCCAAAAGTCGTGGGCTTTGCCGTACCTATAGGAGAAATTTGGTTTCATTGGTGTGTATATTTGTTTGGTTATAGAGAAAACTCTCTTTGTCTTTTAAAGGGCAAAAACTTTACCGTCGATTTTCTCAAAACAGCATTTTTTGGGATAGCCCCCTCGTGTTTAAAAGTGATCATTTATAGCAGTTTATCGGTTTAACGTCCCTTTCAACACTATTAAAATTAGGGAGGCGAGACCTCCATTTTTAACGTACGTCTCCGATAAGATCGACGAACCAAATGTGTTGCGAGCCTTGATCTTGAAAATTCCACAAAACGACCCAACTTCAAGTCAGCAGCCAGTCAGAGATTCGAACTAGGACCATTCGCTCCCTAGTCCAGTATCCAATGGAACCATCGGGGCGCCCAACACCTTTAATGTTAACAAAAGCAAACAAACACCACCCCCACACAAAACAACAACAAAAAAACCACCCAAAAAAACAACAACAACAAAAAACCCAAACACACTCCTTGGTGTTTTTTAGGTAGTTCTAAGCTCCTTGGAGGCGGGGCGCCAATTAGGCCGAGGACGTCTTAGAGTACTGAGAGTCAGTTGAGCACAGGACGAGAGAACAACAACGTACATCGATCCTGAACGGGGGTCCTCTGAAAGACCAAGACTCGATAGGACCACCAGGTAACTTTACACGTGTCTATATATTATGTTGTCAAAAAATAGTAGAATGGCGTCGTCCACACTTCTCCCGTGACGATGTGCGAATTGTAGAGGGTCCTGGAAATGAGGAGACACACAAAAACTTTCCCACAAGACGAACATATACATGTATTAACAAAACTTCTTATTCGAGGCGACATTACTGAGTTGTGAAAAATAATTAAATAGTAGAGGGTTTTACGGCGCTCGCAACTGCATAAGGTCATATGAGCGCCATGAGTTGTGAAAAAAAACCAGTTCCTGAATTCATAGTATAAGTTAGCATGTTCATCTGTAAAATAATCGAGAACATAATTATTATCTACAAACATAATTATACATTTTAAACGCACAGTGAGAATACTTATAGTCTCGAGATTTTTCAACAATAAATGTACCGTAACTACAGAAGTTATTGTAGCTCGTACCTGGGTAGGGCCAGAAGAACCAGGAGGCGGTCTCCACAGCCTGGCGTTTCTGGTCGGTTCTGATGGCCGCGGGGGCGACGTCACACACGGTGAGGATGGCACACAGGCCCCAGGACACGATCACGGCTAGGATCACCTGGGGGAGGTAATATATAGATCACGGCTAGGATCACCTGGGGGAGGTAATATATAGATCACGGCTAGGATCACCTGGGGGAGGTAATATATAGATCACGGCTAGGATCACCTGGGGGAGGTAATATATAGATCACGGCTAGGATCACCTGGGGGAGATAATATATGTGAAGCATTCTGACAAAATGAGTTATTTCTCGCAGTCCATGGATGGAGATATGGGACAAAAATCGGCACAGGGGTCAAATTTGTAGATAATTAACAGGTGCCTTTTTCTTCAAGCTTAACATTTCTTTTATCATTTCTTGCAAATACATTGTATAAATTGAACCAGAACATGTAATGTATCTACAGTGGAAACCTGATATAACAGGGATGGTGGGAGTAGAGAAAATGTCCTGTTATATTCGATCCCTGTTAAATCAGAAATGCAAGGAAAGTGAGCATTTGTGGACTAATCCATCCGTACTTATTCATGGGTAGTTCCCCTTGCCAACAAGTACCCACGGACAGGGGTTTTGGCACCAACTTTCTCCATTGCCTCCTCACATCAGAAGAGCTTGGTCCACAGCATCTGCATCGGGTAGTCTCATCTTCTTTCACTCCAGAGCAAACTTTCCATTGGAGTATGCTGCCACTATCTTCTCTCTATCCTTGATAATGGTGTGAATCGACCCTTGTGGAATGTCGAACTGATTACAAACCTCTGCCAGTGGAGCTTGCTTTTTGTCAACACTCTGGATTATTTCGTATTTTTTGTCAATTGAAAGGCATTTTCTCGTGCGCTTGACATTACGCGTGTGTGTTGCTATGTATCGGGCTAGATCGAGGTCTGCAGCACACCGCAGCTCTCTCTCGCTTCCCACGCTGTGTGTGCTTGCAGTGGCATGGCTTGCGTGGGCTTGCTCCATCACTGCGTTACTCTCTCTCT
>NW_004797330.1:1822616-1844365 GCF_000002075.1 Aplysia californica | reverse complement strand
AGAGAGAGAGAGAGAGTGAGAGACAGGGAGTGAACGATGGGGACAGTGAAAGAAGGGGGAGGGAATGGGAAGTCACATATTGCCCATTGGCCTGTGTTTAAATTATGTCGCTTTTTAAATAATTAACCAAATGTTCCAGCCAGTCGGACAAGGTCTCGGGGTGACGCTGAACACCCCATAAAATGTGGTCAAACAACTGAAACGATCACTCTGGACTCTGGACGTTGGTGTACAGGGAAACGTAAAAGTCACTCAAAGTTCCGACAGAGAGAGAGAGAGAGAGAGAGAGAGAGAGAGAGAGAGAGAGAGAGAGAGAATATATATATGTATTTGTACAATTTTGTTAAACAACACGTTCGACAGTGTTAGACTCACAGGCATCAGTTTGAAAATGGGCAGTTTGGCCACGTGACATCCTTTGTCCTTTCTCCACGACGGCACAGGCACGTTAAGGTTGGGCAGGTACTGGGAGAACAGCAGCAGAAGAGCAATCGTCCTGCCACAACCAACAGAATCGATTATCTATACATATTATATTAGTGAAAGTCCGTCACTTTGGCCGTCTAAAACGTCCGAACCATTTAACTGTCGAAGGCCCAGGAAGTTGTCTCACTAACAAGGCAATCCCCAATGTCCGGATCGGATGCGGGAACAAGTTTACTTTAATATGCCACAACACTGCGCTGGTCAGACATTATGTGTCGGTTACGTTCTGAACGAGTTACAAAACCCTCCACAGCAAAACAACAATAACAGCAGCAAAAACAGCAGCAACAACAACAATGACAATAACAAAAGCAACAACAACAATAACAATGACAACAACAACAACAACAACAACGACAACAACAATGACAACAACAATGACAACATCAACACTTTTGGGGTTATCTACACTGCTGAGAACATCCATGTCAAGAATTCTTGATAACGACCTATGTCAGGAGGTTTATTCTTGCTTTTGTTCTCTGTGCCCAGCACAGCATGTTATCTTTAAGTATTGCTTCTCTCAGAGCAAGTTAAAGCACATACTCAAGGATAGGTGATTTTACGAGGGGCTTTTTAAAAAAATCACTTTCTGACAAGTTATCTCTGATGTTGAGACACCACTGGCAAATATTTGTTGGTTAGGAAATAATATGTATAGGAAGACATAATTACCTTAGTGCGGTCAAAAATTCGTGGCGCGACTTATCGTGAAATATCTCCTCAACTATCAAACATAAACTCTCCAGCTTTTGCACAGGGACTTTTATCAATTTGTCTTAACAAATCAATATTATTTTTGTAAAGGCCCGTTAGCTCTATTCTAAAAAATTCCTTAATAAATACTAAAATCCTAGTGGGTGGTTTCTACAGATTTTAAATGGTTTACAGCTGGGACGATATCGCTTTTAAAAGCAAGTCCATAATTTTTTTTCTAATCGCGAGATTATTTTTATTGAACGCATGTTTTGAGAACTTATTGAAGTACAAAAAAGTGTTCACTATAAAAATCAATTTCTTATAACTAGTATTGCCACTAAAAAGTGTCATTGGTGAGCTGTGACGTAGGCCATATGAGAACACAAAATGTGTGCAAGAAGCGGGAAGTGCTGTGAACAATTCTTTTTTTCTGCGTGAAGAAAGTTTGTAGTATTTTATAAACATTTATGAAGAAAAGTTTTAAAATCTAGCCTCAATTGTTGTAGAAAAATATTCTTACGTTAAGACAAACTGAGACAAACTGCTGAGCAAAGTATGGGCCCGTTATAAAGATATTTGAGGATAACTTGGCCCACGAATTTTTGACCACCGCGCTATAAAGTGTCATCCATTGTTTGTTGGTAGGAAATATGTATAGTATAGTAAGACACACTTACTAAAGTGTCCTCCAGTGTTGGTCTGAATGCTCAGTAAGACGTCAGCGAGTACGCCAAGGAGGTTGTAGATAGAAAGTTATATTTATAATATTAATAATGTTGTTCTTAACATCACAAGACGAGACAGGCAGAGAAATGAAGAAGTAAGAGCAGCTATCGGCACAGAGTCCTGCCTGCGTTACACGGAAAGACAGAGGATAAAATGGTTTGGCCACCTATTACGCATGTCACCTGACCAGCCAGTCTTTAGAGCCTACAACACCAAGCACTCAGGCTATAAAGGAAGAGGAAGGCCACGCAAAAGGTGGATCGAAGGTGTCAAGGAAACCCTAAGAAAACATAACATCACAACTGAAAGAGCTGCGGAGCTGGCCTACCATAGTAAATTGTATCTCCCCTCGACGCTTAACGGCAACAGAGGATGAAAAAGTAAAGTAAAGTAAGTAATAATGTTCTTTGGCTACGTACATAGTGCTGATGCCCCAGTGTGCCTGGCAGAAGCGGAGAGCGACACCCACGAGAGAGAGGCCGACGAGGCTGATGGTGGGCACGATGGTGATGGGTCCGATGTAGCGGAGCAGGAGGCCGATCAGACCGGTACAGCCCAGGAGCACCTGGACTACAGAGGCGAGCATGATGCCGCCTTGTATCTGGTGGTGGGGGTCGGGGGTGTTGGGTGGAAGGGGGAGGGGTGGATGGGGGATGGGTGGAAGGGGGGAGGGTGGAAGTGTAAGGGGGGATGGAGGTTGGGTGGGAGTGGTGAGGTTGGGGTTGTGGAGGTGGGGGTGGGGGTGGGGGTTGAAGGCAGAGGTGGGGATGGGGTGGGGTGGAAAAAAGGGTTGGGTGGAAGGGAAGGGGGTATGGGTTAATCAGTACCGCTTTTCCATGTTGCAAATCCAACTGGTGGGCATGTTTCTCTTGAGGCCGTTAGAAAGTTGTAATTTTTGTGAAATTTCTTTTCTACTCATTACCAGGAGTTTATAATTTTACTGAATTTGGCTCTAGATTTTTCTAGATTCTATACGTTCTACTCGTGTTCTAGATCTACTCATGTGTTAGTAATGCCTGAAACAAAGACTGGAAGACACTCCTGTTAAACAACGCCTCTTGTGCAATGTGTAAGCTTTTTTTTTACCACTAGGCCCAGACGGTGTTGTACGTGGGTTCCATTCCGAGTAGGGCGTTGATGGCCTAGTGGTTAGGCTACCGGACTCGTAATCGTGAGGTTGTGGGTTCGGGGGTTCGAGCTGCGGGTCCGACGTTGTGTCCTTGGGAAAGGCACTTTACACGAATTTTCCCCACTTCACCCAGGTGAAAATGGGTACCCGGCTATATACAGTGAAAGATCTTGTCAGTTTGTTAGTGTTTGAGCACTTAACCAGCTGCTAGCACTGTATGCTTCCCGAGAAGCTGAGAATGTTTCTGAGTGTTCTATGGTCTGCTGGGGTAATAATATAGTGTTGAGCGCATAGAGCTTGCTTTCGAGTGGGGACACGCGCTATACAAAAGCTATTTTATTATTTATTATTTAAAAAAAATCGAACGTGGCCTTCTGCCTGCTGGGATATTGTGTCTCTCACAGTCCGGGTTAGTCCCGGCAGGCAGGATTGAGGCAGCCTACCTCTGAGATGATCTAAAATGTGTCGATGGGAGCGTAAAGCAGTCACGATTGCAATCAATGAGTTCCAGTTTTTAGTAGGCGTTTTACGGCACTCGCAACACAATAAGGTCATATGATATAAGTGCCAAAGATTAGAGATGTTACAAGAGAGTAACACAATGAGGTAATTTAAGTACCGAAGATTAGAGGAGTTACAAGGGAGTAACAAACAAAGAAATGAAGGAGGAAGGATCAGGCGAAAGGCGTTTGGTAGGACAGAAGGAACAAACCACACCAGAGCACCCGCCACGCACCCGCTAACGGATTCCACCTGTCTTTAACTCACCTCTCTCATCCTGGGCTTCCAGACGTCCCCGGCGTCCAGTGTGGAGTTGGCCGCTAGATAGGGCGCTGGAATATAAGTACACAGGTCGATGATGATGATGATGATGATGATGATGATGATGATGATGATGATGATGATGATAAAGATAGGTAGATAGATAGATAGATAGATAGATAGATAGATAGATAGATAAATAGATAGATAGATAGATAGATAGATAGATACATAGATAGATAGATACATAGATAGATAGATAGGCAGACGGACAAAAAACAAACAATCAAACAGACAGATAGACAAACTAGTACCCACCCATATCCGGACACTTCCAAATGTCAACACTCATGAGAGCACCGATGGCAGGCAGGAATTTGTGACAGCCTCCTTGCAGAATTGACAACCTGGACAGGAAAAGAGATATACATAAAATATATAATTATAAATTACACTTTTATTAGTCCCAGAAGGGCACTTTGGTTTGCAATGGTAAACATACATTTACATAGATAAATACATAATTATAAATACATAATTATAAATACATTATTTTAAATACGTACATACATAAATACATGCACAAATACGTACATCAATACACAATATTACACAAATACAGAACAGTTTACAACCATGCCACTGTCGGTCACCACAGTGCAGCGCCTTGTATTTTGAGCTAGGGTTGTCGTGTCTTGCTCAAGGACACACCACAGTGACCACCCATCTGATCCCCGTGTCACCGATTTCCCACTTGGAATTACTGGAGTCTAAACTCACTATTCTCCTATCTACTTGAGCCCCAAAATATTATACGTACTAAGTGAATAATACATAGATAGATAGATAGAAAAATAGATAGATAGATAGATAGTCTCCACGCAGTATCTATTCGGAGACGTCTCCAACGGAGATAGACCAATCAAAATGCTTTGTGCCTCTAGACTAGACCAAGTAAAAAAATCTGAGGGGTTACAGGGGGGCACACGCCACTGTTTAAACCCATAATTTGATATTTTGCAGTTAAGCTGGACATTTTCTTGAAAATAGTTGATTAGCGAATGCTTTAGTGGCTATATGCGTGATCTGTTGCAAATAATACGCAGTTTGATCCCCCAAAGCAGTGCATCTGTGAGCGGGAATGCGTCTCCGAATAGTTCCTGGGTGCTCGCCGGAGTCGTCTCCGAATAGTGTGTGCCGGTCTCCAGTCTTTGTGGCGCCACATCGTTACCTCTGAAGTACAAAGTTCTATCTGAGAGTCTTGGCCATTTTGAGTTACTAAGACTAAGAGGTCAAAAATCAAATGTTCCATCTGCTCTATCAAAATCGTAAGATTTTTCCAGTCATTATCAAGATATTCAAAGAATTGCTTTCGAAAAAGCTTGAAAAAATACGATGAAACTCAACAATTTTGACGTCAAATTTCTCAAACCTTGGTACTAACTGAGCAGATAGAACTTTGTAATTCTGCGATAGCGGTTTGTAGCCATGACGTCATTTAATGAGCCGGCTTTCAACTTCTTTTACGAATTCATTTAAAAATGGGGAAAAGAGGAGAGGGGGAGGAGAGGAGTCGAAATGTATTCTATTGTAGGCTACCTTGACCTCTCAGAGGGTGCGGTGGCGGAGCGGTTAGTGCGCTCATCTCCGAAGCGGAAAGTCCGGGTTCGAGTCTCGGTTCGGACACGCATTTTTTCGCCCCCTCCTGCCCACCCAGCAGTAATGGGTACCTGACTTCGAGTTGGGGAAGTAAAGGCGGCATGGAAAGGAACTGGCCACCCTACCACAATATGCCGAAGGCCCAGGAAGTTGTCTCACTAACAAGGCAATCCCCAATGTCCGGATCGGATGCGGGAACAACTTTACTTTACCTTTAACCACTTCACTGCTGGACCCGAGAATTGAGTCATGGAGCAGGTCTAAAAGTAGAAGCGTATACCTGCGTGTCATAAATCCCAGTTTATAAAAATCGATAGCATATGTATAGCGCAAATCTCCGCTCAACAGCAAGCTCTATGCGCTTCACAATCTATACTATTACCTCAGCAGACCTGAGAGCATTCTGAAACACACTCAACTTCCTAGGAAGGATACAGTGCAAGCAGCCATTTATAGGCGCTAAAACACTAACATACTGACAAGATCTTTCGCTGTATATGACCGGGTACCCATTTCCACCTGGGTGGAGTGAGGAAAATTCTTGTAAAGTGTCTTTCCCAAGGACACAACGTCGGGCCCGCGGCTCGAACCCCCGTTCCCGCAACCTCACGATTACGAATGAATCCAGTCGCCTAACCCCTAGGCCACCGACGCCACGGACACCTTGAAGGCTACTTTTTTGGCAATTCCCGATGTCCGGATCGGATGCGGGGACAACTTTAGATCTACTTTTTTTTTTTTACCTTGGCCACTCACCGGACGCCAAACAGACACTGCAGGATGGTGCTGACTCCACACATGAACAGGAAGGTGGACGTGACCTCTGACTTAACTAGGTCAAGGTCACCAGCGCAGAAGTAGACGCACGTGACCAGAGGGACGGTGATGGTAGAGCTGATACTCTGAAGTATGTGCTGTGAAATAGGAAATTGTACTGGTTTAACGTCCCTTTCAACGCTTTCTCGGTCACTAAATACACTAGATTTGGGAAGGCAGCACATCATAAAAATAAACAAGTTGATAAGAAAGGCATCAAGAACAATTGGTAGAGACCTAAGTAACTTTGAATATCTGCACAAGACAAACGTTCTAAAAAGGGCGGAAGTAATGCTTAGTGACCATAGCCACCCACTGACATCGGAATTTCAACTATTCGATCCGCAGTAAACGATACATTTCCAAAAAAGCAAGAACAGACAGATATAGAAATTCATTCGTACCAACTGCAATGAGGTTACTGAACACACAGTACCACAAATGAAACACACACACACACACACACACACACACACACACACACACACACACACACACACACACACACACACGCACACACACACACCCACACAGAGAGAGAGAGAGAGAGAGAGAGAGAGAGAGAGAGAGAGAGAGAGAGAGAGAGAGAGAGAGAAAGAGGGAGGGAGGGAGAGAGAGAGAGGGAGGGAGTAGGAGCATTACTATAGGAGCTGTGTGCTGCATAATAATATGTTCTTAGTATTATTGTACAGCGCATTGAGCACTTCTTTGTGGAAATACGCTATATAAATCTATATAAATGCAATTTATTTATTTATTTATATTTATTTATGAGTGGAAGTGAAAGGTAACGGTTCCTGCCTATTTAATTCAGCAACACGTTCGACTTCTTAAGTAGCGTGTCTAATTACGACACAAAGGCCGCCTTTCGTCAAATCAAAGAGCTCCAGGAGGCGTTACGAGAACGATGTATGGCCACGCGCTACCGTAGAGCCACAACGTTCTATCTGACGTGGGTGGTTGGTGGTTGCTCTGGTGTGGTTTGCTCCTTCTTTCCTATCGAACATCAATCGTCCTTATCTCTCCTCCTTCTTTTTTGTGTATGTTACTCTCTTGTAACTCATCAATTCATCGGCACTTATTCTGACCTTATTGTGTTGCAAGTGCCCTAAAACTCTTTCGAAAATTAAACTAAGGTCAGAAACCAATTATGTATACAATGCTCTATCGGCTCTAAGCAAATTTGTTACATTTTCGGAGTCATTATCAAGATATTCAAAGAATTGCATTCGAAAAAGCTTGAAATTGTTGTGAAACTAAAACATTTTGCACGTCAAATTCCTCAAAACGAGGTCCTGAGCAGATAGAACGTTGTCATTCTATTGTAGCGAGCGGGACACACGACCAAGGTAATTAGTTAGTCATTGACTTCTGGTCACAGTGTCAGCGTCATAAGTGTAGTTTTAGCATTTCTCGGTGTAGCTTTGGCATACGCATGATGAGTCAAGCCCCTTTTTTCTTTTGTCGTCAATCATTGTTTCCAGAGTATAAGAGTATAATAATATTATTTATCGAAAAGAAATCTACAAATTAATACAAATCCGTCTTCTTATAGACATTCATACACGCTGACTACGGTATGAAGGAATTTGGTTCGAACTCCTTATTGATGGTTTTTTTGGCGTCTTGACAGACGATCTTAAAGCAGTATGCATGAAATTCAGAAATAGCTTTGCTTGGGTGGAGGACAAAGAGGAAGTAGATTGGCCAAGTACTACTTCCCTTCCTTCTGGCGTGACTTCCTTGATATGCTTTTTTTTTGGTAAGTGAGGGGGCAAAGGAGGTGAGGGGGTGGGGGCAGAAAGAGGAGACGAAAGTAGACAACAGAACATTGCTAGAGAACAGGAAAGGAGTAAAAGGAGACAATTTTAGAGAATAAAATTTTTCGGTCGCTACCCGAACTTGAACCCGGGACCTTTGAATGAGAGGCCGACACCTTAACCTTAACCTCTGGGCCACGAAATATGCTCCAAAGGAAATGAGAAGTAGAGATGTATAGTAAAGATGTAAATTAGTTATTCCTTTACGCCCGGCCCGACACTGTCTCGGGCTCTCTGGCTAGATTAAAAGCAGAAGCGAATTCCTGTGTTTCATATATATATTGTTATTATTTTTAAAAATTAAATAGCACGTGATTCTATGTGGCTTGACGTCCTTTTGTGTCTGTGGAAGGGCGGGGGAAGGTGGAAAGACGGCGATATACTCTTTATCCCGAACAAATACACCCTTCATATCTTGCTCCAAACCCTCACCCCTCTCCCTTTCCCTCAAATCTCCCCCGCCTCCTATACCCCTCATACCTCCCCAATACCCAATCCAACCCGACCCCCACCCTGGCCTTACCCCAGCCTCCCCATCCCCCCAGCCTCCCCATCCCCCCCAGCCTCCCCACCCCCAGCCTCCCCATCCCCCCAGCCTCCCCATCCCCCCAGCCTCCCCATCCCCCAAGCCTCCCCATTCCCCCAGCCTCCCCATTCCCCCGACCTCCATATCCCCTTCCTATTCTCCCATCCTTTTCTTTTCTCATAACTCTTTTACTCTTAGATTTGCTCCATAACTCACATCTCGAGTGTGCAAAGAGTCTACATAACAAGAGGGGCCACTCCTCTCTTTGAGCCAATTACAAAAGTGTCCTCAAAATTCGGTGGCGCCCTCTTCACAAAAGCGTACCTGTTGCGAACAGAGTTACCCTACTTGAGTTTAAAAAAACAACAAAGTGAAACTAGCAAGTTTTTGAATAAATTTCGGAAGAACGCTTTTTTAAAATGGTTACACTGACAAAAAACCTCTTCCGGAGGAAAGGGTGATCGTTTTCTTTGTTTAATTTGACTTTAGAATGAAAGGCGAGAGGTCATTAAAATTTTAAAAAACCTAAAACCCCACACTGAACGAACCCGAACTGCTGATGAACAGCAGTCGATCTGCGCACGCAAGGAGGTGCTATTCCTATTCTTCTTCTGGAAAAACGAAAGAGAGCTTCAAAACAGACTGCAGCGCCATCTGAAGCAAAGAGCGAACTTCCTGCGGACACTTTTTGGGCTGAGTGGCCCATCTTGTTATGTACTATCTTTGGAGTCTGGCAGTGAAGTGGGTAAGGGCCTTGTTAAATTGTAGTTGCTTTGAGGGTTTTATAAGATCACCTACTTGACTCAGTCAGACCGGCAACTGATATAAAAATCACAACTCCCGCCTTTTATAATATCCTGGTAGCCTTGTGGGGTTTATTGGGGCATACAACAATACAAGCGGAAAGTCCGGGTTCAACCCTCAGTACGGACACGGTTTTTTTCGCCCATTCCTGCCCACCCAGCAGTAACGGGTACCTGACTTCGAGTTGGGGAAGTAAAGTCGGCGTGGAAAGGAACTGGTCACCCTACCACAATATGCTGAAGGCCCAGGAAGTTGTCTTACTGACAAGGCAATCCCCAAGGTCCGGATCAGATGCGGGAACGACTTTACTTTACTCTACACAAGATATGCTACGTCATCACGTCAACTTGGTTGGTTAAGGTCCTACCTGCAGAGCGAACAGGAGGCACAGGTGTGGAGGGGGGATGTCCGAAATACCATATTGCATTCCGGACGTTTTCTCCTCATAGCTCTGCTCCACTTTCTTATCACTGAAAAACAAAAACAAAACAACAAAATAAAATAAAACAAAAGACAAAACAAAACCAGCCTCCCCCCCCCAAAAAAAATAAAAAAATAAAAAATAAAATAACAACAACAACAACAACAACAGGAAAGACCGTACTTAATTCGTTGAGTAAACTTATAGAAACTGCGAGAAGTTGAATTAACTAACAACAAATAAATGGTCGTTTTTTAAGGACAAGCGGGCTAACCCAGATTTCGGGGGTTTCCACAAATCTTGAACTACACCAAAAGTGGGCATTGCCCTACCTATAGGAGAAGTTTGGTTTCATTGGTGTGTATATTTGTTTGGTTATAGAGAAAACTCTCCTTGTCTTTTAAAGAAATTGAACAGTGGGCCAAAACCTTTCCTTCGATTCTCTCAAAACAGCATTTTTCGGGATAGCCCCCTTGCGCTTAAAAACGACCAAATGTAGCTTTGGGTGTCTGGCTTTCCCTTTTACTATGTGCTTCGTTTCAATGTTACAGGTCCATTTTCCTTGCTCCCTCCCCCCCCCACCCCCAATTATTTAGGAGACTACCTGAAGTGTATTGAAGGGGATCCATTTTTTTAAAATCATTCTCATAACTTTCATCGAGTTGTTTTAAATGTTGGTGGCTTAAGATGATCTCAATGCTGTCTTCATGCAACTTCTTTCATGACATAATATTTACATATCCGTAAAATGCTCAACACCTGGGTCACAGATACTATAATAATAATAAATAATAAAGGACTTTTATATAGCGCTCAACCCCGATTAAAGTACACAGGTTCTGAGCGCTTTACAATACAGTACAACGTACAACAGTAACATAAAACGTTGTGTTCTGACTAAAAGAAAATCGCTCCAAATATTCATCTTATTAATTTAAAAACAGAAACGACTTCAGCTGACATTTGAAAGTACTCGCTAAAGCATGAGTTATCTGTTAGATCTATGTACTTTGGGGTGCATGGCTTTTCCAACATGTTGGTTATAATCATATTTATTTTGTTTTCGCACAGGTTAATGGAAGAATAAGAAACATTTAAACGATCAGAACTTGCTTTCAAAGGTATCTCATGTTTATCAACAAGAAGCAGAAGGGCCATGCACCATTCAGAACAAGCTGTTTGACGTTAAAATAAACTCTCATGGCTAGATATTGTAGAGAAAACTTTTCTTTTCGTGTAGGTGTTTATATGACCCCCTTTGAGGGAGGCATTTCGCTACCCAGAGCGAAATGCTCGCAGCTAAAGGGATTTGAAAAATTGCAACAACAACAACAACAACAACAACAACAACAACAACAACAACAACAACAACAACATACGACCCCATCGTACAGTTTAGAACCTTTAGGAGGCGGGCTCCTGACCCTGCTTGTCAGGGCTAACCCGGGTTGAGAGGGATACATCCCGGCAGAAAGATCGAGATACTTGATATTACTTGATGTTCCCCCCACTCGGGAATCGAACCAGGATCTCCTGTGTGCGACAACAAAGATCGTACATATCAAGATGGTTCACTCAGCCAAAAAAGTGTCCGCAGAAGTCCGCGCATTGGTTCAGATGGCGCTGCGGTCTTTGTTTTGAAGCTCTCTTTCGTTTCTCCAGAAGAAGAATAGGAATAGCACAGTTTTTTAGTTTCACTTTTGTTTTTCATACAAGTAAGGTAACTCTCATAGTAAAGTCCGCACTTTTTCGAAGAGGGCGCCACCGAATTTTGAGGACACTTTTTTAATCGGTTCAAAGAGAGGCGTGAACTATCTTGTTGTGTACGATCTTTGGCGACAACGAAGCGCCAAGACGCTACACCACCGACGTGGGTTCGAAATTTACCCCCCCCCCCCTTCTCAAGTTTGTGTGGACTTAAGTTAAGAGGCAAACAATGTCAAAGTCTTAGCTGCAGAAGTGTGACAATCTGGTCTTTCTGGCTGAGTTTACCTGTAGCTGTCCACCTCAAGTTCCACTTGTCCTGGAGTGATGGGCATACAGCAACACATCGGAGCTACCTGTAAAAGACGGGGATGGCAATTCGTTTCTGACAATAGGCAACTAGGATTGGGATTATCAATAAGACCATAAACAGAATAAGACGGACTTTTTCTTTGAGAATGTACAAGACAAGATTGTCCTGTCACAGAGGGTACTGGACATCAAAAGGTCAAAGAAAAAGCTTTGTTGAATATTGTTTTTAGTTTTAGTAAAGGTTTTACAGCGCCTGGAACGGCATACAGCCATATGAGCGTCAAGGGGTGGATGTCAAAAGAGAAGTCCTTAAGGGAATCAGACTTACTCTGCTCACCTCTCTAGCTTCAACAGCACAAAGTCTGCTTCGACTGTCAAGGCACCCAGGAAATAGTGGGTCACAAGAGTGTGACAAACATACAAAAGAAGTAGAGGAAAAATGACAATATTAAGGATTAGGAAAGAAAAAGCAGCAGTTCCCTGTTGTAGATCAGGCACAGTTATGATCCTGACATTGATGAATCAGCCCATTTACAATTCTACTGTGCACTAGAACGAGAAATGTCCCCTCTTTGGGAATGGCCTAAAGACACTACAGTCAGTGGCACCGCCCCGGGGGGTTCGGCCATTTGTGCTGGGAAACAGTAAGACAAAGACAGAAACAACAGAGGGTGAGTAAAGAAGTAGGACCTTCCAGAGGCGCCCTCCAAACACCCGCCCTGTCAATTAACGCTATCTTTACGTCGTGTTTTAATATCGTATCCATACGACGTGATTTTACTCGTTAATAATTCTGTACTCTTTGCATAGCAGTCTGTCAAAATGATTTTTTGAGAAATACTGAAAGTTTCAAAGAGATCTTCGTACTAGAAGTATTCTAAAATGTGAAGAATACAATCCCGGGGGTATAAATTGACCCCAGGACGTACGGATAGGGTTTTTAAAAAAGTAGGTATTTCAAAACATTTTAAAAATCAACAGTCGTATTATGTCAGCTGTTTGTTTGAATAAGCATAAAGGTTAACCACCAGAACAGGTGACTTCTTGTGTCGAAGGAAAGGTTCAAGTCTCGACATCTCAACAGAGAGGTAAAGAGTTGGAATACAGGACACACAACCAGGGAAGATGAATCCAGACCATGATGCTTCACTTCACCGTAATTTTCGTAAGTCACCTGCCAGTGCAGCCAGTGCAGCCAGTCAAGGGGTAGCCAAGGAGTTTACAGTAGTTCTAAGCTCCTTGGGGGTAGCCTACTCTGCAACGGGTGACCTTTGCCTCAGATTATTCCCCTCCATCCTCTACCTCCTCTCCCCACGCAATAAAGCTGATGATAAGCCTGAGTGCACTGGTTTAGCCTTGAAAGTGTTTGTTAAGTCTCTGAGGGGGTTAACCCTATCTGTACGCCTTGGGGTCATTTTGTTACCCCGGGGTTGTATTCTTCACATTTCAAAATACTTCTAGTACGAAGATCTCTTTGACACTTTCAGTATATCTCAAAAAATCATTTTGACAGACTGCTATGCAAAACGTACGGATCGGATTAACGAGTAAATTTCCTTTTTGGGAAGTGGTGGCACAGAGTTCCTCACATCGTATGGATACGGTAATAAAACACGACGTACGGATAGGGTTAAGCATCTCTCCAAGGGCAAAGAGGGTTTATGAAAATTGCCCTGGAACGCAGTTGTAATAACGTACATGCGTGCAAAGTTTCGAGTCGCTGAACCCAGTTATAACGAGTTTAGCCCTTAGGTGAGACACCCCCTCCCCCCCCTCCCCCCCTTTAACACCATGTTGACACACTTAACATCAATAAGGGGGTTTGGGGCGGGTGAAGTTGCGGTTAGTTGAGGAGAAAAAAGGGAGAGGAAGGGGGAAGGGGGGGGGGGCGGCATAAATTACATCTATAAGTAGATCAGTTGCGGGTAGATGGGGGGGGGGGGGGGGGGGGCAGGGGGCTGGGGGTTGGTTGGGAGTGGGTCTTTCAGACGTGTCTGGCAGGCCAACTTTTGTTGAAAAGGAGACAGCGTGTAACCACCACCATTCCCCAGATACTCCATAGATTGAGCGACCCTTTCGTGCACTGCGGCGAATAGCGCAACCGTTACGTATATATATATATATATATCTGGTGCGGGCGAATTGCAGCCGCTGCCCCCCCCCCCCCCAAGCAACATCAAACCAAAAAAACAAAACAACAACAACAACAGCCGAAAACAGCAAAAAAGAAATCAGCCTTTCACAAAGTTATGTGAAGAAACTTTCGATGAATCAGCCCGCCCTAAAAAAGCGGAAATCAACAACTTTGCAAAACTGATTATGTGTGTCAAAATACTAGATTCTAGATATTAGAGCCAAGAACAATTTTCACCATGAGTTTTTTAACGAAAATTTGTTCGCTGAAAGCTGAACTTTTAAATCATTTTATTATTTTTGATACAGTTCCGCTACCTTCGCTGGATCTATCTATCTATCTATCTATCTATCTATCTATCTATTTATCTATCTATCTATCTATCTATCTATCTATCTATCTATCTATCTATCTATCTATCACGAGGATCTCGTTGTCTAGAGGTTACGGTGTTCGCCAAGAAGAGTTTTACTGTAAACCCTCTTTGATTCGCCTCTCACTCAATAGGTCACGGGTTCGAAACCTGACAGCGACGGCACAATTTCTTTCTCTGACAATTTCTCCTTTCACCTCCTCTCCTGCTCTCTGCCCATGTTCTGTCGTCTGCTTTATTCTCCACTTTCTGCCCCCCCCACCCCCTCACCCCCTTTGCCCCCTCCTCTGAGCTCCTGCCCCTTGCTGCAGCCTTTATACTGCTGCTCCTTGTCTCCTTCTCACCGCTGTCTTTCAGCCACACCCCTGATCTTATGTAAGGTAAGATCTTAGCCTAACCTTCTCGGAGAAGTGAAAAAATCTCGAGGTCCTGTATACAAATTGAGCACGTTAAAGATCTCTTGGTGGTCCAAAATCGATAAGTGTAGGATTCGGCCGCCACCCAGGCAAAATTCAAAATTCCCACTAAACTGAAAGTGTTCAAAGTGTTTCACGAGCTCATATGGCCTTACGCAGTTGCGAGGGTCGTAATGTGTAAATAAGTTTATTCAGTATTTAAAGCCATTGGCTCACATCGCATCAAATAAACCACCCAATTGTTAAATACAGTTTCCATAATAATGAAAAAGTGTAGGTTGCGCACATATCTCTTATCATGGGTCAAACAAAGATTATTTCTGTCAGTGGGCCGAGTCAGGCTGTGAGGAATTAACAATTTCTTTTGGAGAACACAATTTGGACAACAACAAAAAATGAAGAGGAATTCATCTTCGATTTCATGAGTGTTTAAGAGCGTCGTAAAATACTTACCAAAACAAACAGTTAACTTTCATTCTGTCTTATAGTTTTTTTTCTATCTATCTATCTATCTATCTATCTATCTATCTATCTATCTATCTATCTATCTATCTATCTATCTATCTATCTCACCTTGCCATTGCTGTCGGACCCCGGTACAGACGTCATTATGGCACGCACAGAAATAACACAAACACTTTGACCTCCAAGAACAATAATATTAATAATTTTTGTGATCCGTGCACCGCAAGAAGACAGGACGAGTGACGGAAAGTTCAGAACGAACCCGTCAGTTTGGCGGCTCTACCTGAGCGATGACCGAAGCTGCTGCAGGTGTTACTGGTGATGGGACGCTCCAGCAATGGCGTTGACAAACTATGTGACCTAGAAACCTCACCCCTACCCCTACCCCTCTACCGCACCACTACCGACCCAACTACTGACCCCCCCCCCCCGCCCGCCCACTCACCTACCGCACCACACCAACCCGTACACCCCCCCCCCCCCGCCCCTTTCACTTCTGTCTCGCTAGAAAGGTTAAGTAGAGTACTGCCTTCTGTCCTGCAGAAGAATTTCATACCTTTCTGACTTGCGAATGGTGGGGGAGATTTCTAGGACAGGTTTGTCGACACGGGATTGGTGGTGCGTCACATCATATATATATATGATATATATATGTATAACCACCACAGAAGCTCACAAACTCATATTCAGAACACATACACCCACACATACACACACACACATATATTTATATATATATATATTTATATATGTATAATATTGTATAAATGTATTATATGTATATATCGTTTATATATATTTATATTATATATATATTTTAAAAATCATATATATGTATATTTCATATATTTATATACACATATAATCATTATGTATATATATCATCATCATCATTCGGTGCCTTGCCGACTGGCGTGGGCGATCATGGACCTCCACTTCACTCTGTCTTGCGTTGCAGCAATGGTGTTTGTGGTTCTTGCTGCTCCTAGCCATGTTGTCATTATTGTCTAGATTCTTTTCCCTCTGTCTGCCTCTGCCTCTCTTTCCATCAAACTCTGTCTGCCTCTGCCTCTCTTTCCATCAAACTTGCCTGTATATACATACTATATCCACATACTATAATTCATGATGCAATTGCGCAAAGCTGGTGCGACCACCTCCACCACACTGTGACGTCGGTGGCCTATTGGTTAGGCTCTCGGACTCGTAACCGTAAGGTCGTGGGTTCGAATCCCGTCAGGGGCCCGACGTTTTGTCCTTGGGAAAGGCACTTTACACGAAATTTCCTCACTTCACCCAGGTGGGAATGGGTACCCGGCTATAGACAGTGAAAGATCTTGTCAGTTTGTTAGTTTTTGAGCGCTTAATCAGCTGCTTGCACTGTATGCTTCCCGGGAAGCTGAGAATGTTTCGGAGTGTTCTACGGTCTGCTGGGGTAATAATGTAGTGTAAAGCGCATTGAGCCTGCTGTTGAGCGGGGATATGCGCTATACAAATGCTATTTATTATTATTATTACTGTGGGTAGTGGACTGCCTCTAGGTATGGGTTAGCTGCAAGTACCTTACTGTGTGAACTCCTTGGTTGGCAGCCAATAACCACAACGCATCCTTGGACCAGCTGGGGATGACTGCGGAGCACGAGGACGTTTGGTAGTTTTGGTGGTGGTTCTGCTTCTTATATGAAATGCACGGGACACACCAAGCATTTACAGTTGGTGGGAAATTTCAAATTTTGCCCGAATGCCGGCCGAAGCCTACTCTTATCGATTTTAGACCACTAAGGGATCTTTAACGTGCGCAACTTGCACATAGGCCCTCCGAGATTTTTCGCCCTTGCCCGAGAAGGTTATGTGTAGATCTTTTCTACCAGAAAATCAGGGAGTGTGGCTGAAAGACAGCAGTAAGAAGAAGCCAAGGAGTAGAAAGGCTGCAGAAAGAGTCGAGAGCCCAGAGGAGGGGGCAAAGGAGGTGAGGGGGTGGGGGCAGAAAGAGGAGACGAAAGCAGACGACAGAACATTGCTACAGAGCAGGAAAGGAAGTAAAAGGAGATTTTTTTAGAGAAAAGTTTTTTGGTCCCTTCCCGGATTCGAACCCGGGACCTTTCATTGAGAGGCCAACACCTTAACCTCTAGACCACGAGAGCCCCCAATGCTTCAACATGTCCAACGAAATGATCACTGGACGAATCGTGGCGTCAACAAAATTATAACTCTCAGCTATGAGTCCAATTTTAGTGGTGGGCTACCCGGTGGGTGAGAGAATTCTTCCCTCAACAGCAAAGTGCAGATGAGGATGTCACATAATTCCAATGTGGGGGGCTCTCGTGGCCTAGAGGTCTAGAGGTTAAGGTGACGGAGGAAGATTTGTGGCCACGGACAAGCAAAGAAATGTATGTGTGCCTAAAGACAGGTACCAAAAGTCGGATTTTGACAATTTTGAGTTAAGGGTTGTACCTTATAGCAAATTCGATGCTGAACTCAGGGGTTTTGATTTGTTTTTGATATCTCAAGTACTTTTTGAGATATTGCACATTTTGTGAGGTAGGGTATAAAAATATAATTTTGAGAAAATGAGCTTTTAAGTTTAACAAACGTGATAACACATACAGACTTACCCCCCCCAAAAAAAAACAAACAACAACAAACAACAACAACAAAAAAACAACAAAAAAACAAGAAAAGATTTTTAAAATGTATTTATTCATGAAAAATTCATTTCCAGTTTAACATTCAGTTGACATCGACATCATGAATGGAATCCAATGGTGAAACAGCCGGGAAGAGAAAACGTGCTTCAACAATAGATTTTAACACCTTTTAAAAGCAGTTTTCATTCTTTGTTTTTATTTTACCGTTCCCTCAAAATAATTCAAATTAAAACATTTAGAAATCAAATTAATGAAAACCCTTTGAGTACGTTGTAAAAAAATGTTGGGTCTATCATTTTTTTAAAATGGAAACACATTTTGGTCAAAAAAGTGATTTTTGTCATGATCAGCCTGTAGCTGGAAACGGTCTGGGGCGACTTTTGGTACCTTTCTCTGGGCGCACAGACAAATTGGTTTTAGAAAAATGTGGCGTACCGGTTTCTTGAACTGAATCGTCGAAGGTGATAACACCCCCCCCCCAACCACCCCACCCCCACAAAAAAACAACAAAAAACAAAAAAGAAAAACAACAACTTTACAACTTTTTTCGTAATATCTCGCTTAAGAATTGTTCCAAAAGGTCGTAATTTGGAACAGACGTAATTTATTTAAAAGGAATTTGTTTGATACGAAATCCTTAAAGAAGAAACTCATTTTGAAAACGGAAGTGGCTTAAAAAAAACACACCCATACACACAATGAGCACATTTTTTCGGGGGAGGGGGAGAGGGAGAGGGAGGGGAGGATGAGCAATGCACAACATTTTTTGGAGTTTGCATATCCTAATGGGGAAAGGAACTGGCCACCCTACCACAATATGCCGAAGGCCCATGAAGTTGTCTCACTAACAAGGCAATCCCCAATGTCTGGATCGGAAGCGTGAACAACTTTACTTTTACATATCCTCAAACATGACAATGGGCTTTGCCAGTGAACCGCAGCGAACCAAATCAAGCTTTTTAAGACGATCGAGGGTCCATGAACACATTACTATACTGTGCTTTGATCCATGTCTGCCTCGCGAACATGAAATGACACCTCAGTCGTGGGTTAAGATCTGCTCGGGGAATGCAGGCCATTGGGTGAAGGAAAATCCTAGTTGCTTTGCAGCCGTCGTTTTGTTTGGGAATTTTTACTTCTGATTCTTTATAGATCCAAACAGACGGAACCTATCCACCGATGGCACCAATGAAAGTCCTTTTCTAAATGAGGTCACTTCAGCTTTCTGTCCGTACCTTGTGCAAAACTTATGAAATGTCAAAGGAGATGAGTAAAGGGGATGGGGGCTGAAAGGAATCGAAAGCAGACGACAGAGAGCAGGAAAGGAGGTGAAAGGAGACACTTTAGAGAAGAAAATGTTTCGGTCGCTACCCGGATTCGAACCCGCGCACCTATGAATGAGAGGCGAACACCTTAACCTCTAAGCCACGAGACCCCCTCCCCCCCAGGGTCTTTCTTCTCCACGGGGCCAACAAGTGGGTAACCATAAAATCACGAGGGAAAGGCGATTACATTTTTTTAACAGGAGGGAGACCGCGACAGGCGACAAAAGAATCTTTTATCTGTGTGACAACTCAAGCAAATCTCTTAACCTTTTGACGAAGTAAAAAAGATTTAAAAAAAATAAATCGGCACATTGCAATGGGAAATAACTCGTATAATACCTGATACGGAAGTCGCTTTTCTAGAGTTTGTTCCCTTGTCAATATATCATTCGAAAAAATCCTTGGGGGGGGGGGGGGGGGGGGGGGGGTTCTTTTTAAAGCACCTGGACACTTCTGGAGGGCGACTGAATAGCAACGCAAGCAACTTTTATGTTGATATGGATGATACATTATGTACTCTGTATCCTCGTATAACGTAGATAGACCAAACAACAGCTGTACTTGACCGCTGTAATTTCTTTATAACGGACTTTTTTGGGGCAGAAAATATTCGGAGACGTCTCTAGCGAGCAGCCAGGAGCTGTTCAGAGACCATCTCCCGCACATAGATGTACTGCTTTGGGGGGTCAAACTGTGCATTATTGGCTGCAGATCCCACATATAGCCACTAAAACATTCGCATATCAATTATTGTCAAGAAAATTTCAAACTTAACTGCAAAATATCGAACTATGGGATAAAACAGGGGGGTGGGGGATGTCCCCCCGTAACCCCCCAGATTTGTTTTTACTTGGTCTCGAGGCACAAAGCATTTTGATTGGTCTACTTCCGTCGGAGCCGTCTCTGAATAGATACTGCGTTTTTGTTGTTGCTCCATTTAGGTCAACGAACCTTTCCAATGTCCTTCTACTGCTCTACTCCGTGAAGATGGCATCTGTCTCCGCCGCTTGCATTGGTTCCCATCTCCACAGCTTGGTTTTTTAACCTCTTCACTGCTGAAAAGTTTCCTTCAACATCTGTACTGACAAGATAAAATGTTAATTCAAGGAATATTCAAACACAGAGAATTGTTTCAAAATAAGAAAAACCACCAGCTGTAACTGTATAAATAAAACTTATTTCGTCAACCAGATGAAACAATAAGTGGAGAATACAAGCCAGAACAGACCTCTGCTTAGCAGCGAAGAGGTGCTTTTGTTTGATTTGTTTTCATGCTATTCGTCTTGTTGATTAATTACCCAATCCGTACGCCCGGGGGTCATTTTGTACCCCTGGGTTTGTATTCTTTACTTTTTAGGATACTTCTAGTAAGAAGATCTCTTTGAAACTTTCAGTATTTCTCAAAAAATCATTTTGACATACTGCTGTGCAAAGCGTACGGATCGGATTAACGAGTAAATTTCCTTTTTGGAAAGTGGTGGCACAGAGTCCCCCACGACATATGGATACGATTGTAAAACACGACGAACGGATAAGGTTAAGGAAGATTTTCAATTGACGATAGTTCGAATACAGTTAATAGACTTCGTGTGTTTGAGCATGTTTGAAATCTATTGATACAACCATTTTCAACTGAGATATGTGTTTGGGTAGTTGGCGGGTGCTCTGGTATGGTTTGCTCCTTCTTTCCTGTTTAACATCGATCGACCTTATCTTTTTGCCTTCTTTTTTGTGTTTGTTACTCTCATGTAGCACCTCTAATCTTTGGCACTTATATGACCTAAATGTGTTTCAAGCGCCGTAAGGTGCTTACTAAAACAAAACAAAACAACATGAACAAACAAACCACAAAAAGGAGAAATGTGAGTGGTCTTGCTGTAAAAAAGGCCATTTGTGAGGCAGCGTGGTGGAATCAGGCTCTCGTCAATTTTTGGGCATGTAGAGTTATTGGTATCATCTTTAAGCCTGTTCATTTGCATTGCTTTTGATGAAATAAATATACCCTTATCTTAAATACAAGTCTAAAAAGGTGAAGGAGGTGGGGGTCGTCTGGTTTCAAAGGAAAGATTAGCAATAAAATGGCCGCCAAAGTTGAGCTATTTCCTTAGCTTGAGAGTCCGTGGAAATTGAAAATTAACATTTTTATGCTTTTAATTAACGTTTTTCAGTAAAATCCACACTTAAATATGTTCTTTAAAGGGCATGAAAGGTGTTGAGCCAAAAAAAAATAAAATAAAAATTCCGTTAAAGTCCCAAACCTGCGGAAAAGTGCCAGTTTATTGACTTTGATTATTTGGCGAGCCCCTGATTTCACCACGACGTCTCACATTTCATCATGTGACAAGCGCGGCGGAGCACGGCCGAGTTGAAGGCAACAATAGCCAATAGTTTTGACTCTCAGTGGCCCACGGAAAGACATTTACACAGGGCATCTCAGCATGGAGGACATTGGAGGAAACAAAAGCTTAGCTTTATGGAGAAGAGAGAGAGAGAGAGAGAGAGAGAGAGAGAGAGAGAGAGAGAG
>NW_004797330.1:1819108-1820051 GCF_000002075.1 Aplysia californica | reverse complement strand
TCCACTTTGCCAAGACAGGCCCACGTCTTCCACTTTGCCAAGACAGGCCCACGTCTTCCACTTTGCCAAGACAGGCCCACGTCTTCCACTTTGCCAAGACAGGCCCACGTCTTCCACTTTGCCAAGACAGGCCCACGTCTTCCACTTTGCCAAGGCAGGTAAAAGTATATATAGACCCCTCCCCCTTGCCCCCACCTCTTTATTTAGATAGAGCTAAAAGCGTCTTTTGCCCAATCCTGGATCCTAGAGATGTCATTTCTGGCCCAGAGGTTGGCGTGTAATGACTCTCCTCCCTTCCTTCACGGTCACCAGCAGCTGCTGTTTTACATTTTGTCATACCCAGGTCAGTCCATGTCTTAATGTTGTCCTCCCTGTTCCTCTTTGTCTACCACTGGCCCTTCTGCCCCACCCACATCCTTTCTTCAAACACCTCTTTCAAAATGGTCTTGTGTCGTTTTATATGACCTACTTATTGTACTTTTCAACTTTTCATTTGAGGAGACCACTGAAGAAACGGGCATAGTCACAAACTGGAAATTGTGAGGGTGTCAATTTCAAAAGCTTGTGGACTCATAACTTCATATTTGTTTGATTGGTGGTTTATCTTATATGTTTGTTGGATGGGAAATCTAACAACAACAATAATCCATCAACAGATGAATAGAAATACAGTTATGAGTCAACAAGTGTTCAAAATTGATGCCCTCACGATTTTCAGTTTGTGACTATGCCCGTTTTTTTTTCAGTGGACTCCTCATTTTGTTAAGCAGGGTTTGTCTTGTGTGGGGAATCTGACACATTTCATTGTTCGTCTTTTTGCCTTCCAGCTAATTCTGCCCATTCTGCGGTAGCAGCACATCTCAAACACTGTTATTTTTGTTTTCCTCTTTCCTTGTTTTTTAAAGTTCAGGTCTCAGTGCCACATTATATAGAAGTATGTGTG
>NW_004797330.1:1817105-1818351 GCF_000002075.1 Aplysia californica | reverse complement strand
GGTAGCACTCTACCATTTGGAGTCTGAGACAATTATTGCCTGTAAATAGTTTGAGTATTTTGCGCATGACGTCACAGAGACCTAAAAGTAGTCCAAAGAAAGGGGAGACCAGGGATATGTCCACACGTTCAGGTTCAGAATGGGGGACTCAAGTTTGCTTTTACCACAGCCATATTATACGGTCGCTTTTAGGGACAAGCGGGCTAACTCACATTTCGGGGGTTTCCAGTAATCTTGACATACACCAAAAGTGGGAATTGCCCTACCTATAGGGGACGTTTGGTTTCATTGGTGTGTATATTTGTTTGGTTATAGAGAAAACTCTCCTTGTCTTTTAAAGAAACCGAACAAGGGTCCAACCACTTTACCTTCGATTTTCTCAAAAAATAGCATTTTCCGGGAGAGCCCCCTTGTTCTTCAAAACGACCATATAGGAATAATTGTAACCTAGACCATGCACTCTAACGTACTTCCGGTTCAATATGGCGCGCACCATTTGAGTCGCTGCTGACAGCGAAATTTTTGTTGTTGTTTTTTTTGTTTTGGGGGGGGGGGTGGTATCTCCTTTGTGTCTGTCTTTCTTTAGGAGCGTGAGCGAACATCCTCTCGTTCTATTTGTCTAACATAAAACATGAGGAAAGCTGCACCCTTTCCATATCGGCAAACTGCCAGAACTATGGGCCTATTTGACGACGACAAGAACACACACATGGGGCTCTATTTAAGAACCAATAAAAACAATCCATCTCTCTCAAGATTGATAATGCAACACGAAATCAGTATTCTTACAACAAATACCCGAGAGCTAAAACCATTTATCTGTTGAAAAGAACGTGTAACAGGTATGAAGCTGGGGCCTGTAACGAAAAGAATTACGTGGAATCAAGATAAGTTGTCAAAGCGCTTCCCATCGAGCTGTAGAAAACACTCCTGTTCTCCCTAAAAGTACAAGAAAAATGCATAAAGACAACAATGCTAACATCAAGGTTCAGGTAACATTATTCGGCGGAGAGCAAACGCGTTATTGAACCATGTTATATTATGGCACCCTCTCTCCTACCCCCATCCACCCCCTCTCCCCCCGCAATAAAAGGGAAAGAAAAAGCCACAAAAAAAGCGGATCCAAAAATCCCTTGGTACGCACGTTCCGTCACTGGGACTCTCCCTCTCCCCCCCTTCTCTCTTTCTTTCTCTGTCTGTCTGTCTGTCTGTCTGTCTGTCTGTCTGTCTGTCTGTCTGTCTGTCT
>NW_004797330.1:1802147-1814550 GCF_000002075.1 Aplysia californica | reverse complement strand
TGTGTCTGTGTCTGTGTGTGTGTGGGGGGGGTGGGGGTTGGTTGGTGGTATAGTTTGAACTCCATAGAGGTCGAAATGTAGTTCATTTAAGTCATCTACTATATATTTAGCAACTTGGAAACACATGTGTCACTTTTCCCACAAAACTATGACAGCTACAGAGTTGAAAGTTGGCAAGTACCTGCAAAAAGATGGATAGGTCCCCATGACGTGTTTATTCATTTCCTGAATTTAGAGAAATATATTTGACAAAAGTTCCCGTCCTTCTTTGGCCTTTATGATTATTCTACTGAGGAACGAAACAAATCTGCCTACTAGCTGTCTTTCATAGCGGAAGTGCCGGAAGTGATATTTCGCGAGACACATTTTGTTTTGAGAGTATAGATCTAGACCTATTTTTTGCATCTCTCATCAAGATTTATTGCTCCATTCCAGTAGAGTGTAAATATAGCAGGCCAATGACTTTCAGTCGATGTTAATGCACCGATCATTCCTTTCATCGAAAGGGCCCCCAGCTAGTTGCCTATACCAGAACAGCAGGGTCAGAGGACAAAGTTGCGAAAGGAGGACACGAGCTTTTCATTTTTATTCTCTTACATTCAAACCGGAAGCTTCTGTGTGATAGTTGAACTTGTAAGAATCAGAGCTCTAGCTTCCAGTCAGACGAGGGCTGACGTGTAGACTGTTGCTGCTTTTATGAACCTGTTTATATATGACCCCGAATTCAACGAGAGAAATAATCATATTCCTAAAAAGGAAATTCAAACAATTAAACCTCCCCCCCCCAAAAAAAAACCCAACTTGTTGCAACAAAAAACCAAAAAACAACAACCCCAAAACAAAACCAAACCCAAAACAGAGCAAAACAGGCAAAACGATACACAATTATTAGAAAAAGAACAAACAAACAAACAAACAAACAAATACCCTTGTATTTACTTTTGTCTCCGTGTGTATATATATTAAAAAAAGATCCCTGTTGCATCGCTGTGCTTTGACTCGGTCTTGTTTCGCTGGTGTGAATTCCCCGGTAAGTGTCTCTGTTTTGGACAATTGGTCGCTTTTAAGCCCAAGGGGATATCCCAAAAAAATGCTGTTTTGAGAAAATCGAAGGTAGAGTGTTTGCCCCTTGTTCGGTTTCTTTCAAAGACAAGGAGAGTTTTCTCTATAACCAAACAAATATACTCTCGAATGAAACCAAACTTCTCCTATAGGTAAGGCAACGGTCACTTTTGGTAGGGGTGAAGATTTCTGGAAACCCCCGAAATCTGGGTTAGCCCGCTTGTCCTTAAAAGCGACCAATTCATCTTCATTGCCTTTCCCACCCTGAACCAGGGTTTAGGCCACGGACAAACACTTTCCACCTTTCCCTGTCCTGGGCCAGCCTCTCGATATTATTCGATGTCTTTCCACTTTTCTGTATATAAATTTGTGTGATTCTTCTCCAGGTTCTATGCGGTCTTCCTCTTGATCTTTTACCCTGTGGATTCCCACCCAACACTTTCTGTTATGCAGCTGCCTGACTTCCTGAGAGTATGTCCAATCCATCGACACCGCCTTCTTCCTACCTCAACTCTGACTGGGATCTGTCTTATTTTCCGTAACACTTCCTCGTTGGTGACCCTGTCTGTTCATCTGATCCTCAGTAACCTTCCTAGGCACTTGTTCCATTCACAACTTGGACATATTACCCTAGACCTATTTGTATCACAGCACGATGGATTCAGGCGCTAGTAAAAATTTGAGCATTTCGAGTTATCGTTATCATTTTAAAGCTTGTTCATTTTCTTGCTTTTGACATAGCGCATTGAGCTACTTTTTAAATTGGAAATGCGCTATATAAATGTTATGTATTATTGTTTTATTATTATTATTTTAAGAAATACCCATATATTTATCTTGAATAGACGTCGAGATACTTACGATCAAAGGAGGTTAGGTTCGCCTGTACTCAGATGTAAACTCAAAGAGAAAATGGCCTCCACTGTTTAGTAACCTTCAAAGATTGAATGTCCCTAGAAATTGCTAGTTTAAATTTACCGTTAATAAACGCTTTCCACTAAAATCAACACAGAAGTTTTTTTTTTTTAAATTTGACCCAAAAAAGGCATTGAAAAAAAATCAATAAAACTTGCCCAACGGGCGGACAAATAAAGGGTTTCTTCGATTTCAGTAGTTTGAAAGTAGTACCTGATTTTACCATGACGCAACCCATTAGTTCAACGTGCCTAATGGCTGCAACACAGGGACTTAGCCTGCAGACATACATAACCTTTTCTTGGTTTGCAGAATATTTCAGAAAGTATGTGGCAGACAGCTCGCTAGAAGTATTGTACTATTCGTTTTCCACATTTTCTGAACCCTGGAAGGTAGGCGGTTAGTGGCTTTTCTGGTGTGGTTTGCTCCTTCTTTTCTGTCCAGCATCTATCGTCCTTATCTCACCCCCCCCCCTCCCCCATTTTTATGTTTATTACTCTCTTATTACTCCTCTAATCTTTGGCACTTATATGACTTTATTGTGCTACAAGTGGCGTAAAACTCTAACTAAAACTAAAATCCGTAGAAGTCTTTTAAGATGCGAAATATCCAAAGTTAACACCAATCGGTTTTGAGTAAGATTAGTTCTAAAAAGAAAACACAAATTAAACTAAAATGAAACAAAGCAAAACGCCCCCCCCCCCCCCACCCCCCCCCCCCCCCCTAAAAGAAAAGGGGGAAAAAAGAGTACTGTTGACTTTTTTTCACAGTTTGAGTTGGGGTTTTCTTCTCTTTAAATGCTGATCTATTGTGTCAGTTTCATGCTAGTGATATAATTACTACTCGAATACAAATGTTTGTGAAACCATTTAGGAATAAAAGTAAAGTTGTTCCCGCATCCGATCCGGACTTTGGGGATTGCCTTGTTAGTGAGACATCTTCCTGGGCCTTCGGCAGAGTATTGTGGTAGGGTGGCCAGTTCCTTTCCTAGCCGCCTTTACTACCCCAACTCAAAGTCAGGTACCCATTACTGCTGGGTGGGCAGGAGGGGGCGAAAAAAATCCGTGTCCAAACCGAGGCTCGAACCCGGACTTTCTGAACATTTAGGGGTTGCCTAGTTTACCCAATTCAGCGACTGCCAAGCTCTGAGCTGTGTGACTCACCAAATGCGCTGAGCACACTAGAATGAACCCAGCCGAGATGAAAGTAGTCGAAAAACAAAACCGTGAGTGGATTCAAAAGTACGAAAGTAAGCAAAACAAAACAAAACAAAACTTTAGCAAACGTAAATAACACACCAAAAGAAAACAAAAAACAAAAACAAAAATAAAAAACCCCCAAAGGAATCTCTTAACATATGAACAGCCTCCTTCTGGCGCACAATTAATTCATGTTTTGAAAAGCCACAAGCAGAGTTCATACAGGACTTTCAAATAATTGTTCTCAGCACTGCATTAGCTGGGCACTGTCATGTTAATCTGGCTGCTCTTATTTTCCGATATCTGTCAATAAACAAAGAGAGACCGAAGTTGTGTTTCGTACTTGACTTTTGGCACTGAGTTACCTCCGCTACCACGGACAATACAGCGCCCTGTCAATGTACAGGGACCATTGCCCTTTTAAGCGATTGAAAAGTAGTAAGAACCCTGTTAGTGTTAGACGGTCGCTTTTAAGCAGAAGAGGGCTATCCCGAAAAATGCTGTTTTGAGAAAATCGAAGGTAAAGTTTTTGGACCCTTGTTCCGTTTCTTTAAAAGACAAGGAGAGGTTTCTCTATAACTAAACAAATATACACACCAATGAAACCAAACTTCTCCTATAGATAGAACAGTGCCCACTTTTGGTGCAGGTCAAGGTTTCTGGAAACCCCCGAAATCTGGGTTAGTCCGCTTGTCCTTAAACGCGACCTCACGACCAGAACAATATTTGATTAGAAGTGAAGAGATTGCTGACAGTACACAATTTTATTTCTTAGTTTTTATTTAAAAAACATTCCTATCCATCCTTTTGACATTCTTTTTCCAATCACTGTGCGCTTTTCTTTTCTTTTCATTTTTTTCCTTCAAATTCTGACTTTTAGTTTTCTCCATCAAGAAAAAAATAATCTTACAATAGATAGTCAACACATTTGTATCTTATTTTCGACTACAAAAGGGCGTGGATCACGACGCATCATTTTTTTTGTGGTTGAAATTCAGAATGATCACCGATCAAAGAATGTTTGTAATGATAATAATAATAATAATAATAATAATAATAATAATAATAATAATAATAATAATAATAATAGTAATAGTAATAATAATAATAATAATAATAATAATAATAATAATAATAATAATAATAATAATAATAATAATACTAATAATAATAGATTGTATTTATATAGTGCTCTATCCCATACTAGTATACGCTCTGAGAACATCCGATCCGAACATTGGGGATTGCCTTGTTAGTGAGACAACTTCCAGGGCCTTCAACATATTGTAGTAACAACAATAATAATGGACTAATAATAAATAGCATTAACATGGCGCAGAACTTCCTGGGAAGGCAAGCTGTCGTATTTTTACAAGGTCTAAACACTAATTTACAAACAAGATCTTTCTCTGTCCATGGCTGGGTACCCATTCACACCTGAGTGAAGCGAAGATAATTCAAGCAAAGTGCTTTTTCCAAGGACACAACGGCGGGACTGAGCCTCGAACCCTCGAACCCTCAACCTCACGATTACGAGTCCAATAGCTTGTGGTCCTGCTGGAATGACTAAAGAAAAAATACAACTTTTGAAACATTATCGAAGATGGATAGGAATAACGAACATATTCATCGTTAAATAACGTCTCTCGGGGTAACTTTGGTAAAGTGCTTGTTCAGTCCAATAATACTTTATTCATTGAAGGTCCAGCCATCGATGTGTAGATGCTGTTTAAGCCATGGCAAGTACACGTGATGATTTAAAAAAAAAGGGTAACCTGAACTATATTTGTATCGTCTCAGATCGCAGTGCGCTAACTAACACTATTGTTCTATAATTAATTATTGATGTAGAAATAATGATTATATTGCGCAATAAGCCGTGCGACATGTTGGAAATTGGTGCCAAGTGGGAAAAAAAATGGACCAAAGTTTCCGCAAATGACGTAGGTCTAATAGAATTACATGTTCAGATATACATCGTTAGTCTCTATGCTGTGTGTGTGTGTGGGGGGGGAAGAAGTACTTTTCACATCATGACCAGAGAATTTTCAATACAAAGAATTAGTTGCACTTGTTTTATTGCATGTGTTATGGTGGTAGATTATGATTTATCAAAGGAGTGAAATTGCCAATTTGTAATACCACCCCCCCCCCCTTTGCATGTCCCAATTCAACACTAAAACAGTTCCCTTAGAAAATAGGGAAAAAATAGTAAATACCAGACAGAGAGGCACAGATAAAAAGAACACAAAAATCTTTTTAAAAACCCAAAAATAAAAACAAATAAACAAGCAAACAAAACAAAAACAAAACAAAACAAACCCCAAAACAAACAGACAAACTTAAAAAACATTCAAAGCAGTTGTACTGATCGGGGGATGAAAGTGGTAGAATGGATCCAAAAACTAAAATAATGTTGAAAGAACAGAAACTTTCTGGTGTCGGGAGATCGATTAGAAGACAAATGCTCTGAACGCGTACGAGCAAAGTTCACTGGGGCCATTTGAATTATCCACATGGGGCCTCTATGTACCTGGCTATTTATCCACATTTGCTTATTCTGATTGGTGGAACTTCCTGATACAGCGTTTTTGACTGAATGTCGCTTTTCACGCGGTCTGATCGGCTCAGAATTAGAAAGGAAAGAAAACATGGCGCGACCAGCTTCCAAAAAGCCGTTACCACCAAAACTGATTCCTTCAAACCGACTCTTTCCAAACCTGAACTTCCAAAACCGGTTCTTTCAAAACTGATACCTTCAAACTGGCACTTTTCAAAAATCGGTATCTCAAAAACTGGTACCTTCAAAACTGGTTCCTTCAAACAGGCTCTTTCCTCACCCGTACTTCCAAAACTGGCGTCTTCAGAACTGGTTCCTTTAAAGTAGCACTTTCCAAATCGCGGTATCTCCAAAACTAATACACGTGTCATAATATTTTACATGATCACGGACCCATCTCATGAATAAAATCTTGACAGGCAAGCCACCCTCCCCCCCCCTTAAAAAAAAATAGTACTCTTCCTTCTGTCAAGGCGCAACGCGGATAGATGATTTTGAAACTAGAGCCAGTGGTAGGGTCTCTCGTGGCCTAGAGGTTAAGTTGTTGGCCTGTCATTCAAAGGTCCCGGGGTTCCAATCCGGGAAGCGACCGAAAAATTTTCTTCTCTAAAATTGTCTCCTTTCACCTCCTTTCCTGGTCTCTAGCAATGTTCTGTTGTCTGCTTTTTTCTGCCCCCACCCCCTCACCTCCTTTGCCCCCTCCTCTGGGCTCCTGACTCTTTCTGCAGCCTTTGTACTGTTACTCCTTGGCTCCTCCTTACTGCTGTCTTTCTGCCACACCCGTGATCTTCTGGAAGGAAAGATGAACACCTAGCCTTCTCGGACAAGGGCGAAAAATCTCGGAGGGCCCGTGTGCAAGTTGCGCACGTTAAAGATCCCCTGGTGGTTCTAAATTCGATAAGAGAAGGCTTCGGCCACAACCAGGGCAAAATCCAAATTTCCTACCAACTGAAGATGTTTGGTGTGTCCTGCCCGCTCATATGACATTATGCAGTTGCGAGCGCTGTAAAACACTTACCAACATTGCAGCATTGTGACCCCACAAATTGTCGCCTTTAACGACAAGCGGGCTAACCCAATTTTTTGAGGTTTCCAGAAATCTTGACCTACACCAAAAGTGGGCATTGTCCTACCTATTGGAGAAGTTTGGTTTCATTGGTGTATATATTTATTTTGTTATAGAGAAAACTCTCCTTGTCTTTAAAGAAACTGAACAGGGGGCAAAAACTTTAACTTCGATTATCTCAAAACAGCATTTTTTCGGAATAGCCCCCTTATGCCTAAAAGCGACCAAATAGTGGAGACTCCTGACGTGTGTAGTACTTCCAGTAATTTCTGAAAGGAGGGCTCATATTTTCCTTTACCCCATCCCCCATCTTTGGATCGATGTTATGATAAAAATCAATTTGATTGATCGATTCCCTGCCCAAATATTCAGCTACCACAGAATGACAAATTTCTATCTGCTCAGTACCTACTTTTGAGAGCGTTGACATAAAACATATTGAGCTTCACAACATGTCAAGCGTTTGCGAATGCAATTCTTTGATTATCTTGATAAAGACTCTGAATAATCTTACGATTTTGATAAAGCAGGTAAAACATTTGAATTCTGACCGCAAGGTCTTATAGTAACTTAAAACGGTCAAAAATATCAGAACAGAAAGAAATTAGTAGTTCAGAGGTAGCGATGTGTTGTCTTGTGTCAGGCCTGGATTAGTTATGTAGGAAGCCTGAGGTCCCCTTGGAAGGGAGACCCCCATTCCATAGAGAAAACTAAAAGTCAGAATAAAAAAAAAAGACGCGACACACTAATTTGAAGACCTCTGGGATAAAAAGCACTAGCTACAGGAAAACTATGAAGGACAGCAGCCTTTCTTTCTCGTGTTCATAAGGAATATTGTCTTTCTTTTTCGTGTTCATAAGGAATATTGTCTATATATATATATCTCGTGTTCATAAGGAATATTGTCTATATATATATCTCTCGTGTTCATAAGGAATATTGTCTTTCTTTCTAGATCTATACCCTACAATTTTAAATACGCCGCAAGTACATAGCCACTGCTGTTGTTAATAAAAAATGGTATTGATGAACAAACTGAAACAAGCTAAATGATCGATCAAAACAGACAAAGGTAACGATAATGTGAACAAAATACGACTAATGTAATTTTCATGACGACTCTTTATACCATTTCAGTTTCCATATAGTGCCACAATTTAAAAAAAAACCCATTAACCACATCACTGCCAGGGCTACTTCCCAATCAAACCAAAGAGCACAAGGCATTCTCGGACCTGGCAGTAAAGGGGTTAATAGGGGCCATCAAATATGTGGCGTGAAGGAGGAGGAAGGTTTTATGACTTTTTTTTACTCATGTGAAACTGGCCTCGCCCCGTGAAGCACTGTCGGCGAACATTTATTTTGGTCGATAATATTTGTGTTGGTGAAAGATCGTAAAAGATTGTTCACTCAGCCAAAAAAAAGAGCCACGAAAGTCCGCGCATCGCTTCAGATGGCGCTGCAGTCGCTGTTTGAAAGCTCTCTTTTGTTTCTCAAGAAGAAAAACAGGAAGAACACCCCCTTGCACACGCGCAGAGTGACTGCTACAGCTGTTCATCGGTGTAAAGTCAGCAGTTCCGGTTGGCTCAGTGCGGAGTTTTGGGTTTTTATTATTTTAAGTGACCGTTCGCCTCTAAATCTAAAGCCAAATTAAAGGACTAAAACAGTCGACTCTTCCTCCTGAAAATACTTTTCCTCAGCGTCACCATAAAAAAATGACGTTCTTCCAAAACTTGAATTCTAATTTATTCAAAAACTTGTTAGTTTTACTTTGAATTTGTTCAACACAAGTAGGGTAACTCTGTTCGCAAAGCAGGCAGCTTTTTCCAAGAGGGCGCCACCGGATCTTTAGGATACTTTTTTATTTGGCTTAAAGAGACGAGTGAGCTATCCTGTTGTGTACGATATTTGGGCTGATATAGATAGAAGAAAAACTGTATGTATAGTATGTATAGTATAAGGTTTTACGGCGCTCGCAACTGCTAAGGTCATATGAGCGCGCGAAACACAAGTTGTTCACTTTCGCAAAAGTTCACTTCACGACTGGTTAACTAATTTACTTTAAAATGCTAAAAGTTAAAATATTTAAATTCGGTGTAAATACATTTGTGATTTAAAACAACTCTTTTAAGTAACAATAAAAATTTTTAATAATATCAAATTCACTCTACAACTCGCCATAAAGGCCAATGGCCTTTATAAAATTTAAAATTTGACAGGAGAGAGTTATTGATACGGATACATAGCGGTTCCGTAAAATTAGTTTCTCGTAAAACGTCTTATCTTCGGCACTTAATCTTCGATGACCGTATTGTGTCATAAGTGCAGTAAAAACCCTTACGACAACTAAGCTAAGCTAATTTTAACGTTCGCCTCTTAAGTGGTGGCACAGAGTTCCCCACGTCGTATGGATACGATAGTAAAACACGACGTAAGTATAAGGTTAAATAACCTTAATAGTGTTGATAGGGGAGTTAAACTTAAGTTTACCTCGCTTTTGACTAATGGCATGACCTTTTGGAACCGAGGAACAATGACGTCATGTGCGCTGGAGCTCTGCCAAAGTTTGCTTTGTCTCCCACGTCTAAAATATATCAAAAGAGGAGTAACAAAATGGCAAGGCAATAGCAAACTCCAGTACTCCATTAGCTACTTATTTGATCTGCTGTGCACTTCCGGGTGGGCTACGGTACCGATTCCCTGAGGTTCCATCGGTTTCATCTTATTTTTGTTTCTTTCTTTTTCTTTTTACTACATCCCATGAGCTAGCAAAAATATTTATAACTAGAATCGAAAATCCTGTACTAAAAGATAGTTCAGCACTCTCTTTAACGCTATCCATACATCGTGTTTTACTATCGCATCCATGCGACGTGGGGAACTCTGTGCCACCACTTTCCAAAGAGGAAATTTACTCGTTAATCCGATCGGTACGCTTTGCATAGCAGTCTGTCAAAATGATTTTTTCCAGAAATACTGAAAGTTTCAAGGAGATCTTCGCACTAGAAGTATTGTAAAATGTGAAGAATACAACTCCGGGGGTATAAAATGATCCAGGGGCGTACGGGTAGGGTTAAGCAATTAAAGAAAACCATCCTGAAAAAGCCAGTGGCGCCAACTGAGAATAAATGCGGACTTTGGGAACACTTAGCTTCTATGAAAGTACCGGGAATATATCAGGGCAATATCGTTATTACATTCTCATCGCAGTTTCATGCAACAAAACATCCATGAAGAAATTTAATTCTGAACTTATGACCAATATTATATCAACAGATGAAATGGCGGTGGGCCTTATAGAAAAATTATCTCTACGATCTCGAGTAGCATTTGTTAGATCTTGATAATTTGTCGACGCTATTTCTCACTGCTCTTTCATATCGGTCGAGTCTGAAGAGTGGACATTTTGGGGAGAGATTTGATTGAGAGAGTCAATCCCTTTCAAAGTTACTTGCTGAAAAGGTCTCCGAACTTCTTTTTTTTTTCTTTGGTATGTATTTTACGGCGCCCGCAACTGCATAAGGTCATATGAGCGCTCGGGACACATTAAGCCTATTCAGTTGGTAGGAACTTTTGAATTTTGCCCGGAGGAGGCCGAAGCCTACGCCTATCGATTTTAGACCATCAAAGGATCTTTAACGTGCACAGCTTGCACACGGGATCTCCGAGATTTTTCGCCCTTGTCCGAGAAGGCTAGGTGTAGATCTTTCCTACCAGACAGCAGTAAGAAGGAGCCAAGGAGCAGCAGTAGAAAGGCTGCAGAAAGAGTCAGGGTCCCAGAGGAGTGGGAAAAGGAGGTGAGGAGATGTGGGGCAGAAAGTGGAGACGAAAGCAGACGACAGAACAATGCTAGAGAGCAGGAAAGGAGCTGAAAGGAGACAATTTTAGAGACGAAAATGTTTCCGTCACTACCCTGATTCGAACCCAGGACCTTTAACCTCTAGGCCACGAGAGCCCCTAATTTAATAATAATAATAATAATAATAATAATAATAATAATAATAATAATAATAATAATAATAATAATAATAATAATAAAAATAATAATAATAATAATTGCATCTATATAGCGCATATCCACGCTCAAGAGCATGCTGTATGCGCTTTACAACTATTTACAACTATTTCCGAACTTTATAGCTGTCATGTGCACATGTCTAGTCAGATCAGTGTAAGTCAAATCGTTGGTGTGACCGTGGATGCAGACAGTGAAGTGATGTGGTTAGAAAGAGTACGTCGAAAGGGGAACGGAAATAGATTATGGTCAACTCGCTACCATAGAAGTATTAGAGGTACAGAGATCTTTCTGGTCCGTGCCTTGTCTTGAGAAACTTGACGTAAAAAAAAAATAAATCTGTTTCTTTCTTTTTTTTTTTGTAAGTGTTTTACGGCGCTCGCAACTGCATAAGGTCACATGAGCGCGCGGCACATATTAATCTTTTTCAGTTGGTAGGAAATTTTGAATTTTGCCCGGAGCGGCTGAAGCCTACTCTTATCGATTTTAGACCACCAAGGGATATTTAACGTGCGCAACTTGCACACGGAAATACATTATCGTCCGTTCGCTACCCCAGATGTACAGAGTTCTATGTGCTTGGTACATTGGTCTGAGAAACTTGACGTAAAAAACCCATTCGGTTTTATTACACGTCAAGCTTTTTCGAATGCAATTATTTGAATAGCTTGATAACGACTCCGAATAATCTTACTATTTTGCGAGAATAGATAAAACATTTGGTTTCTGACTACTTAGTTTAAAAAATGGTGAAATGGTATAGGTTTAACGCCCCTATCAACACTATTAGGTTATTTAAGGGGCAGGACCTCCTAGTTTAACGTCCGTCTCCGATAGGACCGAGCCAAGTGGGAAGTTCGAGTAAAGTGCCTTTCCCAAGGACACTACGTCGGACCGAGCTGAGGCTCGAACCCCCGAACTCGCAATCTCACGATTACGAGCGAGTCCGGTAGCCTAACCACTAGATCACCCACGCCACTTACTTAGTTTCTAGTAACCCAAAACGGACAAACGTGTCAGATAGAACCTTGTAATTCCTAACTAGCGAATTACTGTAGCATTTTTGCCTAATTGCTCAAAGTTCACCAAATGAAACGACTTGCCGTCAATCGTCAGTACATGTTTGCCAAATTGCACAATGTCCGTCAAATTGAATAACACACGGTCAACGGTCAGTAGACTAGATTGTCATGTATGCTTATTTAAACAAAGCTTGCGGCATGAACAAACATATCGACCGTTTTCTTAGTACATGCGCGCCAGTTTACATAAAGCCGCACACATAAAATTACTCATAAAATATCTGATTCTATATTGTTGGAAGTATTTGAATGCCAGTGTGCCTCAAGGTTGCTAAATATCATTACACGTCAATTTACTCAACAAATCAGCCAGTATAACCATCTCGTGTGTTTATGCAGGCAACATCCAAAAATCTGCCTAGGTAGCGAACCTAAAGAACGACTTGAGTTGGCAGTTGTGGAGTTAGTTTCGCTTTAGTAGAGGTTTTACATAAGTCATATGAGCGCCAGAAGATTAGAGGTGTCGCAAGAGAGTAACAAACATAACAAAGAAGAAGGGGGCGG
>NW_004797330.1:1796283-1800417 GCF_000002075.1 Aplysia californica | reverse complement strand
TAATTATATCTCCCCCACTCTCTCTTTCCTCTCTCTCCATCTCTCTCTCTCTCTCCCCATCTCTCTCGTTCTCTCCTTCTCTTTACTTTTCACCTTCTATCTTTTCCATAAAAGAATTAGGGCGAAGTACAAAAGTATTCTCTTCCTCCCATCGCATAGCGGAAGGTACCATGGAGCAATCCTGAATCACCGCAAGTTTCCATTCAACACGCCGATCTATTCATTGCTCGTTGTGCAGCCCATAACACTTCCTAGAGCAAGCCCCGTTCTTAACCTCTCCCTCTGGAAGAGAATGATGTTTTCCATAGATCCATACTATGAACGTCACGAAACCATAGACGTGTATTACGACAACTGAGACCGCGCACTCAAGCGTATTTCCGGTTTACTACGGACCGTAACATTAGACTCACACACACACACACACACACACATATACACACACCCACACACACACACTTCTATTTGAACCAATAGAAAAGCCAACGCTCCACTTTTGTTCCTTTGATCTTGGAAAATCCCCCAAAAAGCCAACAACAACAGAAAAAATATTAGGAGGAAATCTACAAGCTTACATTGAAATGTGGCCCCGAGGGGGGGGGGGTAGGTTACGGTAAATTACTCATTGTTGTGATTTGTGATCCCCCCGCCCCCTCCTGCCCACACAGCAGTCATGGGTACCTAACCTCGAGTTGGGGAAGTAAAGGCGGCGTGGAAAGGAACTGGCCACCCTACCACATATGCCGAAGGCCCAGGAAGTTGTCTCACTAACAAGGCAATCCCCAATGTCCGGATCGGATGCTGGAGCAACTTTTTACCCAAAGGGCAGAGTTTCGATACAGGGCACAAATAAAGAGATCAAAATTTTTAAAAAATGAAAATTGTTTTGGTTTGGTCCCTGGTCTACAAGAAAGCCATACACAGTTACGTACGCCACATTGGTAAATTAATACATGAGCTAGGTTTTTTAAAACCCTATCCGTACGTCGTGTTTTACTATCGTATCCATACGACGTGTGGAACTCTGTGCAACAACTTTCCAAAGAGGAAATTTGCTCGTTAACCCGATCCGTACGCTTAGCATAGCAGTCTGTCGAAATGATTTTTTTGAGAAATACTGAACGTCTCAAAGAGATCTTCGTACTAGAAGTATTCTAAAATGTGAAGAAAACAACTCCGGGGGTACAAAATGACCTCAGGGCGTACGGTAAACAGATGAAAGCTCTCGACGTATTCACACGAGTCTGATAAAGTGCTCACAAAACAAAACAAAGAAATAAAAAACCCAGATAAAACAAAAATGAAAAAGATAACAATTCGATAAAAATTACCCACTGGCCCGAAAGGGCGAACAAAATGTCGGTATCTTTGTTTTCCATATTTGGACCAGCGCGTCACATCACCACGATGACACACATACTCCTTTTGTAAAACGCCTTTTTGTGGTGTTTCAAGCAAAAGGTGTGAGTTCGATTCCTGGAAAGGGACAGATTATTTAGCTCAGTATCTGCTGCTTCCTTCTGCTGGGATCAAAGGTCGTACATAACAAGATAATCCACTCCTCTCTTTGAGCCAATTAAAAAAGTGTCCAACGATTTCGGTGGCGCCCTCTTCGAAAAAGTGCGGACTTTGAGATCAGAATTACCCTACTTATGTGAGAAACAATGAAAGTGAAACTGACAAACTGTGCTATTCCTAAGACTATTCCTATTCTTCTTCTGGAGAAACGAAAGAGAGCTTCAAAACCCCATCAATGATGTAATGATTAATTTATAGCTTAAAAACAAAGACTGCAGCGCCATCTGAACCAATGCGGGGACTTCCGGGGCCTCTTTTTTGGCTGAGTGAACTATCTAGTTATGTACGATCTTTGCTGGGATGAAGAATGACAGTCAGCCCAATGGACACCGTCAAAGCAGCCCTCCTCCGCCTTAATTTTGTCGATTCTGGGGTGAAACATTTGAATACCACGCTGGAGAACATGACGTCAGTCATATTATTTTTGGGTATTAAAGATAATCAAATTCTAATTTAGCAGATCAAACCACCTTTTCATGGGGGTTTTTTTCGTACCGTCTTGCGCAAAAGAAAACCCAGGACTGAGCCAGTTGTTCTGTTTGGCATTATTTGAAAGTACAATATTATTATGAAAATAGAGTCTGCAGAAAAAAGTAATTCGATAATTTTGACTTTGTGTGACCGATCGTTTCTCCAGTCTGACCTTCATTTACAATCCATCATTCCTTGTGGCCCCTCTCGCCACAGGCTCAAGAGTTCCCTTGTTCCTCGGAATATCACAATTAATAATGACGAGAAACAGAGTAATCTTTGTGCACTTGGCAGTCAATCAATAAATCCGTCTACCTCAAGCAAATACAGAAGACCAAAAATACCCCCCCCCAAAAAACAACAACAACATAGGTTGAGTATAATATAATTGCAAGGAAATAATCGGGAACACAAAGACCAATCCAGTGAATGTGATGTAGTGATTAGACGCTTCGCTGTCTCACGCAGGAGACCCGAGCTCGATTCCCTATAGGGAAGAAAATAACTGTATCGAGTGTCTCGGTCTTTCTGCTAAGATGTTGCGTCCCTTTCAGCATGGGTAGGCCATGAGGGATAAGCAGGGTCGGAACCCCCCCCCCCCCTCATCCCTGAAAGATCTAGATTGTTTTGATAGTGGGCGTAAAACACCAACATTAAAAAAACCACACACACAATAAACAAAGACAAACACGTAAACACACATCCACACGACATGTCAAGTGGTGGCGGGTGGTTGGAGGGCGCAACTGGTAGGTCCTTCTTCTTTACTTTCCCTCTGTTGTTTCGGTCTTCTTATTTTACTTTTACCCAGCACTTAAAGACCATTATTGTGACCTTGTGCTTCTCTTTACTCAAACAAACCGTCGCGCACACAAGTCATGAGTTCCATTCCCAAGTGGGATAAATGAAGGCATCCACATGCCTGTCTATCTGCTGATATCTCTCCCACTCAGCCGGGGTCGAAGTGGCTCACATTTTCTAAATGATCTAAATTGTATCAATGGGGACGTAAGATATCTTCATTTACATAAAATTACACCTAAATACAGCTCGGTCCGACGTTGTGTCCTTGGGAAAGGCACTTTTTACGAATTTCCTATTTGACTCGGTCCTTTCGGAGATGGGCGTTAAACTTGGAGGCCCCGCCTCTTAAATAACCTAATAGTAATAGTGTTGATAGGGACATTAAACCTACACCATTTCATTTCATTTCATTTTCACACCTACATACGCCAACACACGCACACATTCCCATTCATGATTCCATAACGTGAAACGTTCAAACACAGCAGATCATGTTATATAGCGGTCTTGGGGGAAAAAAGGAACAACTCTCTTCTTTCTTACACCTAGCCACTGCCTGCCTGCTGGATATACCGTCAACATTCCTTACAAAGGGGAGACAAGTATTACCACAAAGGTATCAATACGTGTTTTTACAAAAAAGGGACAAAGTAATATATTACAAAGGTGGGACAAAAAATCATTACACAGACCGATTAAATATCATTACAATGGTGTGACTTGGTAGCATGCAAAAGTTCGACTCAGTATTGTTATTACAAAAGTTCGACTCAGTATTATTATTTCAAAGGTATGGATAAGACTAAGTATTATTATTAATTTGAGACTAAGTATTATTACAAAGGTAATACTAAATAATATTACAAAGTGAGACTAAGTTTCATTATAAAGGTGTGACTAAGTATTATTACGAATAGGGACTGAGTGCTATACAGTTTTCCACTGGGGAATCGAACTCAGGCATTGTTGTGTGCTAGGGCATAGAACCTAACTACTATAACATCAACGTCAGTGTGTGAAGCAGTGACCACCCACCAATTTGATCCCCATGTCACCAACACTTGCTTTACATTACATGAGTCTAAACTCACTGCTCACTTAGCCACTGGAGTCCCCCTGAAGGACCATGATAGTGCTCGGTCTAGGATATTTTATCATCTAAGTCTATGGTCTGGAAGTACAGAATACCATGCTTGTGTGTGTGTGTGTGTGTGTGTGTGTGTGTGTGTGTGTGTGTGTGTGTTTGTGTGTATGTGTGTGTGTGTGCATGTGTGTGTGTGT
>NW_004797330.1:1793387-1794539 GCF_000002075.1 Aplysia californica | reverse complement strand
CCACACACACACAAAAGGCCATTTCCACATGATCAGGTTATGTGAACAACTAGAGAAAACAACCAAGAGAAAAAACAAAAAAATTAAACAAACCAAAAAACCACAAAAAAATAAAACCAGTCTCAAGAAAAACAGTAACAATACTAAGAACCACCACCCCCCCAAAAAAAAAAATAAAAAAAAAATAAAACAACAACAACAAACAACAACAACAAAACAAACGCCCCATTAAAATACAAACGACCAAGTGAAAAAAACAACAAACAAATAAAACATAAATCAAAAGAACAAAAAACCCACTAAAACAAAAACAGTCTCAAGAAAAACCGTAACAAAAGACTGAGTCGTGAAGCGCCCTCTACAAAACCTCCCTATCAGTTCCATGTCGGGTTTCCTCGAGTGCCTCCGATAGCTCGATGACGTCACCAAATGAGTCGCGACGTGGTGGAATCAGGCGCTTGTCAATTTTCGGGAATGTAGAGTTACTGGTATCATTCGAAAACCGATTTATTTGCCTTGTTTCCGATGGTATAGATATCCATCTGTCTTGAATAGAACTCAAGATATTTGCGATTGAAGGATGTGAGGTCGCCTGGTTTCAGTGGTGAAATTAGCGAGAAAATGGCCGTCAAAGTTTGGTAACTCCAATAGCTACATAGTCCACGAAGACAGACAAATGAGATATTTTGTGCCTTTAATCAGTGTTTTTCGGTAAAATTCATATGGAATTGTGTTTTGATATGAACATAAAAGAAGTTGAGCCAAAAAATAAAAATTCGATAAAGATTTCAAAACTGGCAGAAAAATGTCTGTTTCTCCGATTTCTGTTTTTTGGCGAGCGCCTGATTTCACCACGCTGCCTCACAATGATTCCCGACTGCAGAAAGGAAATTGGAACAAAAAGCTGGCAAAGATAAAAATCCCTTGAGACTGATTGATTCTTGTTCTTGTTTTTGTTCTTGTTCGTCTTGTTCGTCTTGTTCTTTTGGCCTTGTTGTTGTTGTTGTTGTTGTTGTTGCTGTTGTTGTTCTTCTTCTTCTTCTTCTTCTTCTTCTTCTTCTTCCTCTTCTTCTTCTTCTTCTTCTTCTTCTTCTTCTTCTTCTTCTTCTTCTTCTTCTTCTTCTTCTTCTTCTTCTTCTTCTTCTTCTTCTT
>NW_004797330.1:1779469-1792313 GCF_000002075.1 Aplysia californica | reverse complement strand
CACACACACACACACACACATACACACACACAAACACACCAACAACTTAATTAAACAGACACGAACAAAGAACCAAAAAATCACCCACCCCAAAAAACAACCCCAACCCAACCCACCACGCCTCTTTACACACCACACCACCCCCCTCCCTTTAGCCCCGCCACCTTTTCCCCCACGTCTCCTTACCCCACCCCTCACACTCACAGTCTCACTCACACTCACACTCACAGACGCACGTTCAGCCGTGAGGTGAGTGAGTTGGCGTCCACCGCTAAGAGCTCGCGTCCAGAGAACGCCACCCACCCACGGAAACGACACCGCCTGGAGAAGAAGCGACAGAGGCAGTGAGACAGAGCACACACACACACAGGACCTTAATTGTGCAAGGGAATACTATACGAGCCTTCTGTTCAATCATACGAGCCTTCTGTTCAATCATGCTGTGCTGTAAGAACACGTCATTTCCAAAAAAAAACCTTGGATATTTCTTTTAAAAAACAATTGGTCGCTTTTAAAGGCAAGCGGGCTAACCCAGGTTTCGGGGGTTTCCAGAAATCTTGACCTACACCAAAAGTGAGCGTTGCCCTACCTATAGGAGAAGTTTGGTTTAATTGGTGTGTATATTTGTTTGGTTATAGAGAAAACTCTCCTTGTCTTTTAAAGAAACTGAATAAGGGGCAAAAACTTTACCCTCGATTTTCTCCAAAAAAAACCCCGTAGTATTTTTCGGGATAGCCTCCTTCGGTTTAAAAGCGACCAATTATACATGTTCAGAATGTTCACAACCATTATCTCTTGAGCTTCTTCGGAGAGGGAATTCTTTTGAAAGGACTGTTTTATTTTAATTACTTTCTTTGTTTGATGCTGGGGGTTTTTTTTTGGTGTGGGTGGGGATGGAGGGTGGGGTGGATTGATGGTGGAAACGACCATTGTGCCGTTTTGTGTCTCGGTAAGAACCGCTATTTATAGCTCAAATGCAGTCTTTTACATATAAATATGTAATGAAGGAATTGAGCTGATGAACGATAACTAATTTTCTACGGGACTTTTCGATACTCTTTACGCTGAGTGTAAATTCAGCTCAATTCTTAGGAATGATAATGTGGTTCCAAAGGTCACGTTTATGCATTTCGTTTGGCACACATGTATGATTCAAGCGCTTTCGACCGGTGTCTGTTGTGTAGCATTATGGACTCTGCCGTCGCACTCAGTTGGTGAATTTTTTTACAACTTTTAAGTCGAGTATGTCCGTTGGCGACGGGGAACCACTGCTGTAATCTCCCAAAAACAATCATGGAAAAGAACAAGCAAGGCAAGGGTAGGCCCAGAGCAACCTACTTGGGGAACCTGAACAAATGGGTGACAGGTAAATATCAGGGAAACGTGGCTTTTTTAAGAGCATCCGAGCAAAGGAATGAATGGAGAACCATGATCGCCGATGTCTGTCGCAGATCTGGCACTGGATGAGGATGATGATGATGATGATTTCTGTTCGTCTGCCTAATGGTATCTTATATCCTCCTCCGACTAGGATAGACATTGGAAGGCAGGGTCGAATCAGCCAGCCTCCAAAATGATTTAAGTTGTTTCGATGGAGGCATAGATATATGAATAATGATATACAATCACATTTTTTAAAGATTCACGTACAATATGACGTCAGAATGAGCCTTATTGGCGTAACAGGCAACAGCTTTTTCGCGGATGGACACAAAAGACTTGAGTTCGATTTCTACACATGGGAGCTTACTATAATATTCTGCCCTGTATCTCCATCTTTCTGACGGTATGCTAGCTAGCTGTGTCTCACAAAAGTGGTTCGTGCAAACCCAGGAATCGGAAGATAGATGACTACAAGCTGGGCCCCCTTTCGATGAAAGGAATGATCGGTGCATTTACATCAACTGAAAGTCATTGGCCTACTATATTTACATCTACTGGAATGGAGCAATACATCTTGAGAAAAAGGTGACACACGCGTTTCCAAGTTGCCTAAGCACCAAGTAAAAAAAGAAAACATGAGGCTAGATCTATACGGGTCGCACAATTAAAATAGTGCTCAGTAGTGCGCGACAATGCGCGATAGTATCGAACGGAAGTACGACTTGAAATAAACAAACCTGGCTGATTTTCTAAAATTACAGAGACAGAAGCGTGGGCCTACAAAAGCGATCGGCGAAATAAAGAAATTTAGCTTTTAGCAGCAAAACTGTCTCAAAGCTGAAAAAACGAAGGGCGTCATGATTTGGAGAATCTTTTAAAGAATGATGTGGCGAAAACCGCATGTCGATCAATGCAGCCATTAAAAAGCCTTTGGAATAGCAAAATTCGGCCACCACAAATAGATAATAGAAACATTGTGATGCTAGATCTAGTTCGTCTATGTGAGTTAGCATGTCGTTCATCTTATCTGTTTCAGAATTGTGGACATTGCTGATCGATTCTATAAACTCTATCGTTGAAAGCAAATACCTCAAAGTTATTTAGAAGAGACGCATTGGAATACCCTCTTGTGTTTTCTTTTTTACATTTTATTTTAAAAAATATTTTCCCTTTGAGACGTCAATATCAAAAGACAACTGAACACATTTTACTTTAGATGGAAGATCTGTGCTATACAAACAGGAGTGAAATGTTTTGTAGAATGCAATGTCATCCGTACGGAAGGAGAACTATAATATTCACAGAAGGGAAATGATTTTTTTTTTTACAGAAGATAATTCCCTACCTCAGATTTACAAAGTTCTATTTGATGGTTTTGGCCATTTTGAGTTACTAAGACCATGAGGTCAAAAATCAAATGTTCCATCTGCTCTATTAAAATCGTAAGATTTTCCCGAGTCATTATCAAGATATTCAAAGAATTGCATTCGAAAAAGCTTGAAATATGGTGAAACTCAAACATTTTGACGTCAAATTTCTCAAAACTTGGTATTGAGAGATTAGAACTTTGTAATAATTCTGATGTAACGAATTGTATATCTACCCTTAGAATACGGTCCTAGTCCTTGTATTACAATGATGAAAATACTCTGCTCTCTTGACAGAGCCAGTTCCATTGTGGGTATCAATCAAGTTGGTTTGGGTTCTAATGAGTTGTTTATGAATTTTAATCCCTTTAAAACAGTGTTGTTGGGGAATGTTAACATCTAGAGAACAGTGTTATTGGTGAATGTTAGCATCTAGAAAACAGTGTTATTGGGGAATATTAACATCTAGAAAACAGTGTTATTGGTGAATGTTAACATCTAGAAAACAGTGTTATTGGGGAATGTTAGCATCTAGAAAACAGTGTTGTTGAGAAATTTTGTTAGATTAGAAGGACAGTGTTGTGCAGTTTGTAAGTTCTAAAAATAGTTTTGCCCAATTTTATCTTCACACAGACAGTGGCACTGGGGGAATGGTGATACAGTTCCTAAAGACATTGTTGCTGGGAAGTTTTTTAAATAGTAAAGACAATGATGTGAGACGTGTTGTAGAACATATGTGAGGCAGCGTGGTGAACTCAGGCGCTCGTCAAAATAATGAAATTGAAGAAACAGCCATTTGTCTTCCAGTTTGGCAGTTTTGATCGAAGCAAGTATTGTTGGGGAATAGAACTTTCTCGAGACACTGCTGTTGCTTAAAAACAAAGAAGAAAAAAACCCGGTATAGGAAATGAAGGAGAGACGGTGGTGTGATTCCTGTGAAAACAGACCTCTGTCCAGAAAAGTTTGTCCCATTGATCAAAAGAAATTGAATTTGCCTTTCATGTGGGGGAGATATTAACCCTTCCAGCCCCAGCCATTTTTGTGCACTCCCTAACTACAGTCGCAGCCAATATAGCAATATTTCAGAAAAAGAGGCATGCATAATTTTTTTTTAAAAATGATGTATCTTTGTAATGAGTTATAGATGATAGCTTATAACAATGTTTAAAGGTAAATGAACACATATGAAAATTACAGTTTAATTAGGTTTGCCAGTTTTTAAAAAATGCGCAAATTCAGTACCCCCTGTAACTGAGAATATACACTCTTGGGACAGCGAGAGGTACAACAAGCGCTGCTGAAAATTCACGCGCATAGGGCTGGAAGGGTTAATAAAAAGCTCTTTCCGCCTGTCTCTATGGATGAGAGATTCTAAAACCAAGAGAGAAACACGGGAGTTGCGCATATTCACGAGAGGAAGTGGAACTTTTGAATGCTGAAAAACATAATATGGCAAACATTCTTTTTTCCAGAAATTGTCCCGGAAGCCATAGCGGAAGCAACAAGTCATCTTAACCTTCACTTTTTCTAAGCTGCCTGAGAAATACATGTAATATTCTTCTCCGCAGATGCATTAATTTTGTTATAGTCAGACATCGAAGAACGAATTATTTATTATTATCATTCTGTCTGACTACTTAAAGTGGGTGGTTGGCGGATGCTCTGATCTGGTGTGGTTTGCTCCTTCTTTCCATCCAATCAAACATCTATCGTCCTAATCTCTCCTCTTTCTTGTTTATGTTTGTTGCTCTCTTGTAATACCCCCCCCCCCAATCCTTTACACTTATACGGCCTTATCGTGCTGCAAGTGCCATAAAACTCTTATTAAAACTAGAATTGACTACTGAAATATGACGTAATATCTACATCAGTCTTGGTCGGTTTCACAAGCGTAGTCGACAAATACGCTTCAAAAATGTTCATTGTAAGCGTTCTTAATCTCCCATCGACATAATCTAGATTATCAAGGCGGTGGCTTTCGACTCTAGCCACGCGGCCCAACTTGGGATTAGTTGTTATATTTTAGTCTTAGCAGAAAGACGAAAATACTTGTTGAGAATTCACTCACTAGGGAATCGAATTCAGATTTTATACGTGCAACGGAAAGCGCTCAAACCCTGCACCACACACGCCGATCAGCATGGCGCTAAAACGATCTAAATTGTGTCAGTAGAGACCTAAGGTGGGTGGTTGGCGGGTGCTCTGGTGTGGTTTGCTTCTTCTTTCCTATCAAACATCTATCGTCCTTATCTTCCCTCCTTCTTTTTGTGTTTGTTACTCTCTTGTAACACCTCTAATCTTCTGGAGCTCACATGACCTTATGCAGTTGCGAGCGCCGTAAAACCTCTACTAAAAAAAAAGAAAGAAAAAGACCTAAAACATTAACTCCCAACCACTGTTCATTTTGCAGCATATGCCCCAGTACAGTCCCCGCTACAGGTGGTCTGTGTTGTCTTCCTACATCTTCTGGTCTCAGGTAAGTACCGGCCAATGTGTGCTCAAACACTGGTCACTTCTGATTGTTGCAATACCTTTGTATGCTCGAAGAACGAATTATTTATAATTATCATTCTGTCTGACGACATGAAGTGGGTGGTTGGCGTATGCTCCGGTGTGGTTTGCTCTTTCTTTCCAATCAAACCTATTCTATCGTCCTGATCTCCCCTCGTTCTTGTTTATGTTTGTTATTGTCTTGCAGTAAGTGTAATAAGAGTTTTTAAAAACAAATACTTTGGACAAAAAAGAAGTAGAAAGCTAAAGCACAAATACGAGCGCGCACACACACACACACACACACACACACACACACACACACACACACACACACATACACACACACACACACACACACACACGTATATACACAAACACATACACAAACACATACACACATACATACACACATACATATACACTCACACAACACGAACACGAATACACAGACAAACACACACACACACAAACAAACAAACACACACATATATACATAATATACACAAACACATACACACATACATATACACTCACACAAATGCGAACACGAATACACAAACACACAGACACACACACACACAAACAAACAAACACACACATATACATATACACAAACACGTACACACATACATACACACATACATAATATGTGTATATTATACACTCACACAAACACGAACACGAATACACAGACACACACATACACACATGCATAATATACACGCATGCTTTACACAGTGTCATTCGCACGCTCATATATGCCCTTAAACAGTTGCGAGCGCCGTAAAACATTAACCGAAATAAAAACACTGTGTAAGTATCTTATTGAAAAAAACCCTAACGAGGGTGATAATGGGGCAGTGGTTGTTTGTCCTGTCGATTGTCATATACAGGTGGCCGTTAGAGCAGATTCGATTTCATGTCACTGTTAATACGGGGTGCCCACTACGGCTGGATCAGGCGGACCGATCGCCCGACTCGGTCGTCTGAAACTGAAAGCAAACACGTTTGTTTTTGAGGCGACCGAGTCGGGTGATCGGTCCGATCGAACAATCCCATCCGTTACCAGTGGGCACCCCGTATAAGGCTGACCGTGTGTAATCTGCAGTCGGTATTCTGGGTCAAGAAGAAGTATTCCCGGGCGGGGGAAAAAAAAAAGAAGAAGCCAAACAAGCCAACAACAAAAACATGAAAAACAAACAAACGAACAAACAAACAATAATTCAGACGCCATTCCTATTCATCCCCGGTGCATGAGAGCCATCTTTAATTAATCGGTCGAGTACTCGTTAAGATGCCGAGCGAGCGAACACGTCGCTTGGCCTCATAATAATTTGTGCTCGATTCTTTCCTACTCCAAACTCGATAGTTGAAAAATGCAGGAAACAAAAAAGCAACAACAAAAGCAAAACTCCCAAAACAATCAACCCCTCTGGAGAGAAAAAGTGAATTTATTTTGTATTCATAATAGTGAGTCCACTCTGCTGCTTTTTAAGGAAAAATCAGAACGATCTAAACAATTCAAGATAAAACGTTGCACAAATTGCATTTTGGCCTTTCCTGCCCTGACTCCTCTCACTGCGGAAGACTGTTTCACATTTTACAATCACGTCTGCAAATCTAACAAAAGGTGATTGCAAAGCTGAAATCTGCTCAAAGGTAATCGACGTTTAAAAAAAATAAAACCCCGTACGCTTCACTGCCACAGAGCTCTGTACGCACTCGTTGAAGTATTTGAAGTGATCAACAAGAGCAGCTTAGAATTCGCTCTTCTGACCTTCTCACTTTACCCTATCCGTACGTCGTGTTTTACTATCGTATCCATACGACGTGGGGAACTCTGTGCCACCACTTAACCCTATCCGTACGTCGTGTTTTACTATCGTATCCATACGACGTGGGGAACTCTGTGCCACCACTTAACCCTTTCCGTACATCGTGTTTTACTATCGTATCCATACGATGTGGAGGACTCTGTGCCACCACTTTCCAAAGAGGAAATTTACTCGTTAATCCGATCCGTACGCTTTGCATAGCAATCTGTCAAAATGATTTTTTGGGAAATACAGAAAGTTTCTAAGAGATCTACGTACTAGAAGTATTCTGAAATGTAAAGAATACAACCCCGGGTGTATAAAATGACCCCAGGGCGAACAGATATCGTTAACTCTTTAAAGACGTAAAGGACACATATGTCCAACCAGCAGCAGACTAAACTAAAGGCAATGTTACGGCATATTCCGAACCCTCATATACAAATAAGTAGCACAAATTTGCAATATTTTGTTGTATACATTTTTTGCCTGCCTTTCCATGTTTTAGATAATGAAAACCGAATTGTAAAAAGAATGGCATGAATAACGAAGTAAAGCACCTAATTTTTACTTGGAATTATTGGATCCAGAGCTAGAATCATAGCAGGCGGCACATGTCTATAGCTGCTCATCTCTCCTTTCCAGTGTCCACCCCGGGGGTTTTCTGCTAATTGTCTCCATGAGGAGCTGGTTTCAGACACGCCTGACCACACCTCGGAGAAAACTTTTTTATCCCCGTTCTCCCGCTCACACTTTTCTTTTAGCGTGCTGAGTATGTGGGGGTCTGTCTCCTCTAGGTCATCAGTGCTTGTACCTCCCACCATCCCAAGAGTGTAAATTCTCAGTTTCGGGGAATACAGAATTTGTGCATTTTTCGAAATTAGCGAACTTAATTAAACTTTAATTTTCATAATATTTGTTAATTTACTCTTAAACTTTGTTATAAGCTATTATCTAAACCTCATTACAAAGACAATAAATCACTTTTTAGAATGCACACCTCTTTTTCTGAAATGCTGCTGTATTGATTGGGACTGGGATTACGGAGTGCACAAAAATGGCTGGGTCTGAAAGGGTTAAGTACCCTCAAACAGTGCGTCTTCAAAGAGTTAATGATGCGAACCTCAATCTCCCACCGCGGAGACCAAGTTTATGAGCCTCTCCGCTGTTGTGGAACCCCAGCAAAACCACTTGATCTGAGCAGGTCTTTGAACTTTGACTACCGCGGAGGAGCCAACAAAACATATATTAGTTGGGTTTTTTTTTACTTTTTAGAAATCAGAACAGAAATTGTTTGTTTTTTTCTTCTTAGAAATCAAAACAAAAATTGTTAGAATCGATACCTGAGTTATGGGTGTAACACTCGAAGCAACACTATAGGTTTATTAAAGAGGCGAGACCTTCGAATGTGACGTCCTTCTCCCATAGGACCCAGCCAAAAGGGCTGAGAGACTATGTATAGTTTTAGTGGAGGTTTTACGGCACTCGCAACTGCATACGGTCATATGAGCACCAGAAGATTAGAGGTGTTACAAGAGAGTAACAAACATAAAAAAGAAGGAGGGGAGAAAAGGACGATAGATATTTGATAGAAAATAAGGAGCAAACCACACCAGAGCACCCGCCAACCACCCGCGCCGAGAGACTGCTTGAACTCTTTAAAGACGTAACAGGCACATATGTCCCACCAGCAGCAGAATAAAGGCAATGTTACGGCATATTTCGAACCTTTATACACAAAAAAGCAACACAAATTTGTATTACTTTGTTGTATACATTTTGTTGCCTCCCTTTCTATGTTTTAGATAATATAGAATTGAAAAACATTTTTTTTTTCGTACATAACGAAGTAAAGCATCACCAATTTTTTTAAATACCGGAAAACAGAGCGTCCCCAAGGAGTTAATGATGCGAACCTCAATCTCCCACAGGAGAGATCAAGTTTATGAACCTCTCCGCTATTGTGGAACCCCTTCAAACCACTTGATCTGAGCAGGTCTTTGAACTTTTGGCTACCTCCAACAAAACATATTGGTTGGGTTTTTTTTCCTTTTTATAAATCAAAATAGAAATTGTTAAAATCAATACCTGATACTGTGAATTGGCGGGATTGCCAGGTGGGAGAGAAAAAAAAGGAGTGAGAAAACCGCTGCCAGAGTTTGGTGACCATTAAAGCTGGAGAATCTCTACCGTCCGTACCTTTAAATATTTTTGTGTGCTTGGTAAACGCTTTGCAACAACATTGACATAAAATTGCATTTTTTAAAGGACATAAAAGCTTTTGAGTTTACCACCTCTTTACCCCTGCCTTTCCCAACAAAAATAATACAAATTAAAATAAACTATTTAAAAGATTAATAAAAATATAAAGAAATACATTTATGAAGATAATGAAAATAGAATGGAAAAACAATTGGCGTGAATAACGAAGTAAAGCACCTATTTTTTAAGTACCGGAAAACAGAGCGTCCCCATGGAGTTAAAAGCTCCACAAAACGACCCAGGTTCAAGAACTACCAGTTTGGGATTTAAACCAAAGCAATACCACGAGACCATCGGTGCCACACGAAATGTAAACAAGTTTGCTCCTTTATAATATTATCGTTGATGTCAAAGACTTTGACAATTTTCGATTGATTTCAACACCTTCCCAAAGCTTTATCAAAACTGCACCTTTCAACATCACCAAATAAATGCTGTTTGATGCTATGGTCAAGGCTTACCATTTTTTGGTTGCTTTTCATGATTTCTGATAAGAACAAGACAATATAATTAAACTACTTTTAAAAAATCACAAAACTCTCTGATGTAAAAAATAAAGTGCCAAAACGGATTTGAGTGGATTTCCTGTAACATCGACGATATGTAATATGACATAACTTGTTGAGCCCTTTTTCGATGAAAGGAATAATCGGTGGGTGCATCAAAATCAACTGAAAGTCATTGGCCTACTATATTTACACTCTACTGGAATGGAGCCCAAAAATCCTGAGAGAAAAGTGACATATGCGTATCCAAGTTGCCAACTATATACATGTAATAGATGTATAGATTGATTCTCTATTCCGCTTTCGTGGTTGTACACTCCATAATTTCAAAAGCGTGGAATCGGTACTGGCGCACGGCTAGTGAACGGAAACCTCATTTGTTTACAATTGCGTCTTAGAAGATGTACTTTCCCAAGAATAAATCTAAACGAAACTAATGAAAAAAACCGGACAATTAAACTACAGTGACTTCAGGCTTCTTAATGAAAATGTGCACCTCTAAATGATTCTGAACAACTATCAATTTGGTCAAATTCGAAAGTTAAGTGGTTTGGAAGTTTTAGGCCCCGAAAGTGACGAACTTCCACAAATACAATATGTGAAGCGTGCTGACAAAACGAGTTACTTCTCGGATTCGAACCTTATGGAAATAGATACACTTCGCTTATAGGTGAAGCTTTTTAAAATTTTAAAGTATAAAATAACAAAAAGCATGTTAAGTTTAACGAATATGGCATCAATAGAAAATCTACAAATTTGACACTGGAGTCGATTTTGACTAATATCTCCATTTGTTGATAGCAAAAAGTAACTCATTTTGTCAGCACGCCTCACATATGTATAGATGATAATAATATGATGATGTTGTATATTTGTTTTCAGGAATACAGGGTCATGCTGGGACAGAATTCTTTTTGGCACTTCCACAAAACGATCAATCAAACACGGCGAGCTTTATAACGCTCACTCCAGAAGACGCCACTGCGGCCTCCATAACTGTAAGTCTATTTTTTTGTCCCTTGCCCATTTCTATCAAACTGAGGCCATCTGATAAGAAGAAAAAGGTGTGCATGATGATAGTGTCCAATAGCGTATTGGTATATGATTTTTATAAAATGCTAGCCCAATTCATAATGATTTGTTAAAACTGTAATCACGTTTTTCTTTCCAGGTGGATTGTCCAAGATATTTCACATTTCATAGATAAATGGTCACTTTTCGTGTACCCAGTTTGGGCAGGATGTTGTGAAGTTTATTGTTTATTTATTGTTTTTTTTTCAATGTGTCTCACACAGACTGAAGGTGTAGTTTTGTAACTTTATTTTTAAAGTCAGTCAGTGGGAGAGTGTTCGTCGTTAATCACAACAGAAGGGACAAGGATTGCTTCACCAGGATCCACCGGCTCGTTTCCTCGGATGCCCACCCACATGGTTTGGCAGCCATGCGAACACGATTTTTCTGGTTTCAGTCAAAGCGTGTATTTTTTGTTGTAACCTAACTATTTTTGGGTGTATGAGTGTGCAGTTTTTTTAGTGAGGTGATGCAAGACAGAGAGTCTGATAGGATAAGGAAAGATATGTTCGGGGAATTTTCTACAGAGTCCAATTCTATGTAAATGGCAGTGGCCTCCGCAGAGAAAATGGAGGCTTTGGGATGGAGTCTCCTCTGGTGTGATCTGTTGAAAGACAGGGAGGCAGCGACCACAGCAGAGTCTGATCTAGAGCCACCTGTGAAATTTACCTCCGCATCGCGGTTTCCGGGGGGGGGGGGGGGGGGGGGAAGAGGGGTTCCTCAAGAGTGAGGAGATTTTTTATCGAGTCTCTCTGTCTTTCTGCTGGAATGTTGCTACATCACTCCTAGCCCGGGGCCAGTCCTGACAAACTGAGTTGGAGGCCTGCACCTAAATAAATGATCTAAATTGTGTTGATGGGGTGTTCAAAAACACCCAAAATTACACCCCCCCCCCGAAAAAAGAGGTGTAAAACTTGTTCTGCCCCAAACATCTTAGGTCCAAATAAGGGGCGGAAATCCTTCCCAGGGCGAAGTTGTGGACAAGACGCTGCAACTAGCGAACGGCACGGCGTCCAGGTATCACCTCCCTGTCTCCATGCCCATGCCCCTCGGCTGTGTCGTCATCACTGGCCACGCCCTGCTCGTGACCTCCTCGGGGCCAATCAACATCGTCGTGTGGAGCGAAGGTACGTGTGTGTGTTATTTTAGTAAGCATTTTACGGCACTTGCAACACAATTAGGTCAGGTACGTTTGTTTTAGTAAGCGTTTTACGGCACTTGCAACACAATTAGATCATGTACGTTTTTTTTGTTTTTTGTAGCGGTTTTACGGCGCTTGCAACTGCATAAGGTCATATAAACGCCAGAAGATTAGAGACGTTACAAAAGAGTAACAAACATTTAAAAAAATAAGGAGGAAAGATAAATACGATAATATGTTTGATAGGAATGAAGCAGCAAGCCACACCAGAGCACCCACCAACCGCCCACAGCGAAGGTTCGTCACGTTTCACCAACCACTTGTGCTGCAAAGGTTTTTTTTTTTGGGTTTTTTATAAGAGCATTTATATCCCTCCTTTCCCCACAGCATGGGCCCAAGGCGTACATAGGAGATTAAAAACGCAATCATACTAACACCGTACAAATTCATCATGTGCGCACTTTTTGACAGCAACATTCTTTCAGACAATAAAAAATGCTCATACAAAAAGTTTTGTTTGTTTTCGTTTTTTTTTTCTTGGTAAGTCCAACGGCAAGGTATATTAGATACTTGCAATCTCCGGACCCACACTCACTGTCAACAGACCAGTTTGTGACGTCATGGTCCCCACAGTCATTGTCAACAGACCAATTTGTGAAGTCATAGTCATCTTCATATGCGAAGGACGATCTACAATACATATATTAACACTCCCCCCCCCCAACCAACCTCGTACTTTCAGGTAAATCCAACGACAAAGAACATCAGATTATACATAATACATATAATAATACCCCCCCCCCCTCA
>NW_004797330.1:1776148-1777642 GCF_000002075.1 Aplysia californica | reverse complement strand
GCTGTCATATTCATTATAGTCACGGCTTGGGGTTTTTTTGTTCCTTCTTCTGGGCAGGTGTGACTCCTCCTTTATTGATGAGTCAGCTGAGTGAGCATTTAGCCTTTGGTTTTAACGAGCCTCCGTTTCAAGTCGTATTTCCAAATTCACAAGGGTTCTCGCAGATGTTAAGAAAAGGTGTACAGGGGAAAAATATTTCACCCCCAATCTATTGATGAGTTGCCATTTAAAGCTTGCCTTTGTGCACAAGCGTTGTTACATACCAAGCATACTTCGTTGTGGGGATTGTTGGAACAGTTTCTTAGAGGGATGGGTTGAACTGATAGCTGTCATTCCCTCTACTTGGAAATCTTGAAAGTCGTGAAAAACCAGGCTACTCTCATCACTGACAGTAAATGTCATCGTGTGGTTCGATCCCCTTTGACCCTGCACTACTGGAACAAAGCATGGACCACTCCGTGCTCATCCTCGGTTTCTCTTCGTCAACAGCTTGATACCAGCCTCACTGATGAAGACAAATTCATACCGCTAAATGTTCTGCATCAGCCATGCTGCATATTGATGTCTGGTTGCTTCTGTCCAATCAGAATTTCTTTCCGCGGGAGCATCCTCGGGATTTTTAAAAAAGTGATCAATTCACCCTAAAATTAAATTGCTTATAGTTGTCGTCAACTCAGTTTGACCACATTAAAATGCTTCTCACGCTGAACTGTTTTTGTGGAGGATATTTGCGTTTGCTATGTGGCATTTGAACGTGCTATTGTGTTTCATTTGGATTCGATATTTGTAAATTTGAACTTGTTACACAAAATGGTTCACTAAAATTTCCAATTGAACATTTGAACTTTCTATGTGGCGTGAAACTTTCTAAAGGCTGTTAAACTTGGTATGTGGCATTTGTATTTCTTATGTGTACATTTAATTTGATCTGAAAAAAACCTATCTATCTATATATGAATGATAATAATTACGAAGACAACAGTAGCGACAACGATAGTGCTCCCTTACATTCTACCCACACCCCACACTTCCCCAGGTACACACGTGAAGGGTAGTTCCCCCATCGGCGTGTGGTCTGGCGTGAACCGCACGGCCCACCAGTCCCAGTGCCGGTCCCACATGGTGGAGACGTCTCCTCCCACCCAAACCTTCGGCCGGGAGTTTGTTCTCCTGGTTCTCCCCTACACCCTCCCGTCTGAGGAGTTCCGGGTCCTGTCCCGAGGTTGGTCGACCCAAGTAACGGTCAACACGGACGATGGCGTATCGCCAACTGTACACTACCTGCCCAGACCTGGGAGCTATGTTCGGATCAGCGCGACCAATTTGTCCACTTATATGAGCCTTACAGCCGACAAGGTATTTGGAGTGGGCTGTTGGATTATTTTTACGTTCTTTTCAAAGAATATTTTGATTATTCAAAGTGCTATCTCTCTCTCTCTCTGTCTCTCTCTGTCTCTCTCTCTCTCTCTCTCTCTCTCTCTCTCTCTCTCTCTC
>NW_004797330.1:1771450-1776048 GCF_000002075.1 Aplysia californica | reverse complement strand
CTCTCTCTCTCTCTCTCTCTCTCTCTCTCTCTCTCTCTCTCTCTATCTCTGTATAATATTATACATTATCATAGTTGTTAGGCTACGGGACTCGTAATCGTGAAATTGCAGACTCCGGGTTCCGATTCTCAGGACCAACGCTGTGTCTTTCGGAAAGACACACTACAGACACTTTCCCCGTTTCATCCAAGTTGGAAAGGGTACCCGGCTATAGACAGCGAAAAATCTTGTCACCACGTTGATGTTTTAGCGTCTGTAAAATAGCAGCTTGAACCTTTCCCAGGAAACTAGGATTGTTTGAGAATAGTTTCAAGTCTGCTGGGGTAGTCATATATATCCTAAAAGGCATTGAGCTATACGTTGAGCTGAAAAATGGTGAAATGGTATAGGTTTAACGCCCCTATCAACACTATTAGGTTATTTAAGGGACGGGACCTCCTAGTTTAACTTCCGTCTCCGATAGGACCGAGCCAAGTGGGAAGTTCGTGTAAAGTGCCTTTCCAAAGGGCACAACGTCGGACCGAGCTGAGGCTCGAAGCTGAATTTGCATGATACAAATTATTATTATTAATAATGTTATCTTGGCCAAGACGTGGTGGAACCAGAGGCACGTCAGTTTTTGTGCATATGGAGTTATGAGTATCATTTTAAATCTGGTAAGTTAGCCTTACTCTTATTGAAAAAAACCCATTTGTCTTGAGTAGACGTCGAATTGATTGCGATTGAACGCGGTGAGGTCACCTGGTGTCAGCGGTAACATTGGTGAGAAAATGGCCACCAAAGTTTGGTGACTCCCAAAACTGAAAATGCAAATTTACATTTTTGTGCCTTTGATCGACGTTTTTAAGCAAAATCTAGGCAGGAATATTTTTTTAATGGGCATAAAAAATGTTGAGCTCAAAACAACCCCCCCCCCTCCCTCAAATAATTTTAAAATCGATCCTCATGGCGTGTAATCATAGATGTCTTAAGTCCCAATCATTACAATTTAACCCTATGCGTACATCGTGTTGTACTATCGTATCCATACAAAGTGGGGAACTGTGTACCACCACTTTCCAAAGAGGAAATTTACTCGTTAATCCGATCCTTACGCTTTGCATAGTATTCTGTCAAAATGATTTTTTTGAGAAATACTGAAAGTTTCAAAGAAATATTCGTACTAGAAGTATTCTAAAATGTGAAGAATACAACCCCGGGGGTACAAAATGACCGCATGGCGTACGGATAGGGTTAAATCATAAATGAAGCGGGCTGTAATGAGCTGCCCCGTCAGTGGCGGCCCAAGTTAAGAGATGACCACGGGATGTGGTCAACATCTCCACAGACAGACAGATGTACGAGATTTACATTCTTCTCTCCCGGGAACGGAACAAACATCTTCTATCTTAGTGCGATGGCGAAGCGCCAAATCAATACTCCCGAGATACATGTCTTTAAAGTTGTTTTTTAAAAGTTTTAGTAAGAGTTTTACGGTCCGACGTTGTGTACTTGGGAAAGGCACTTTACACGAATTTCCAACCTGGCTCAGTCCTTTCGGAGATGGACGTTAAACTCGGAGGTCCCATCTCTTAAATATCCTAACAGCGTTGACAGGAGCATTAAATTGCTGACGGCCTACGAGAATATTCTTATTCAGGCAGCCACCTGACTACGAGATAATCCGAATCTCTCTTTGTCTCTATAAAACTTGCTCCAGTCCATTATTTCCAAGTCTAAAAACAAACTACGTTAGAGTTACCATTCGTGTACTTCTGTACCCGTATTGCCTCTAATTTTGTAGCTGTTTGGAGGGAAAGTTATTGCAGTTTTAGTGTGGGTACCTAGATTTGTGGGTGCGACTGGAGGGTGCGTCTGCTCAGGCAGACAACTCAGGTGGAAATGGGTTTTAAACACATACCATACCTCTTTCCCAGGATGTGGCAGTGACGAGAATCATACCGGACGGGTCAGAAGATGCTGACTTCTCCATGACGACTATACTGCCCACAGACAAAGCCACCAACAAGGAGTACAGGTCTGTGTCATCATCATCATCATCATCATCATCATCATCATCATCATCATCATCATCATCAACACCTTTCTCATCCTGCACCAGGGTATAGGTCACGAACAAACACTTACCACTTTTCTCCATCCAGGGCCAGCCTCTTGATATCTCACGCACAACCTCAGAATTACAAAGTTCTATCTGCTCAGTCTCTAGTTTTGAGACATTTGACGTCAAAGATCTTGAATTTTACATCATGTCAAGCTTTTTTGAATGAAACTTTTTGAATATCTTAATAACGACTCCCAATAATCTTACAATTCTGATAGAGTTTATTCATGTATGCTCGTAGAACATTGTAGTTGGTTTCTGACCTTATAGTATTAGAAACACTCGAATCAGCCAAAAATGTCAAATAGAACTTACTTAGTAATTCTGAGATAACGATTAGTCCATGTCTTCCCATTTTCTGCATAATTATTATTCTCTGGACTCTTGTCCTGGTTCCACGTGGCTTTCCTGTTGATCTCTTGCCCTGTTGATTCCAACCCAACACTTACTTTGTTATGAAACTATCTGGCTGCCTGAGCGTGTGCCCAATCTTTCCCCACCGTCATCTTCCCACCTCATCTCTGACTGGGCCCTCTTTTCGTTCGTCTATTTGTGAGGCGTGCAGACATAATGAGTTACTTCTCGCAATCCAAGAAAAGAGATATCGGTGAAAAATCAACACTCAGATAAACATTTGTAGATTTTCACTTGATACCATTTTCTTCAAGCCTACCATGACTTTTATTATTCCATACTTACAAATTGTACAAGCTCCACCTGTAAAGTTGATGTATCAATTTCCATAAGCCTTAAATCAAGAAGTAACTTTTTTGTCAGCACACCTCACATTATCTTTCCTTTTTATTCAGGCTCTCAGTGGTTCATGTACTAAAAGTGTATCTATTTGAGTGACAACCGAGCTGGTGTTGTTTATCTCAAGTTTCACAGACTCAGTATTTCACATCTCAAAGACATGACTGCTATATTCATTAAAAAAAATCATCAAAAATTTACTATTAAAGCTGAACAATCTCTAACCAAGTTCTGAGATTGGACGCAAACTTTAAGATTTTCAACTTCAAATATCTTTCTGCAAGATTACTTTGTGTAGCACAATTCGTATTTATGGAATATCCCATGAATCGTTCTAAAAATTATAGTAATAATTTAAATCTTTTAAACATCAAGTTGTGAAACAATTGAAGATCTGAGAACAACAAAAAGGTTAAGTCACATTTATCTAAAAATAGAGTTCTGCATATCATCCAAAAGCGGCGACAAAGGACTATCTATCAATAGCACCGACGAAGAGGTATTCTGTTCCTACGCCCAGTTATTCTTGTTCATAGATGCGCAGTCTAAATGCAACAAGGTCAAGTCTATACAAAAAGTCAATTTAAGTCCTCTAATCGAAACTTACTTGTACGTATGTATTTCACGAAGGAGGTTTTTGCTCAATTTCTCGAAATTATCTAATCGGTCGCTTTTAAGCACAAGGAGGCTATCCCGTAAAATACTGTTTTAAGAAAATCGAAGGTAAAGTATTTGCCCCTTGTTCAGTTTCTTTAAAAGACAAGGAGAGTTTTCTCTATAACCAAACAAATATACACACCAATGAAACCAAACTTCTCCTATAGTTAGAGCAATGCCCGCTTTTGGTGTAGGTCAAGGTGTCTGAAAATACCCGAAATCTGGGTTAGCCGCTTGTCCTTAAAAGTAACCAATAATTAATTTCACTTGACCTTGGTGTTGTTCTCAGGTCTTCAATCACTTTTAGGCTAATAGTGGTCGAAATCAAACGAGGGCGGCCAAGTAAACTATGGTAAGTCATGCTTTTCAAATTTTACAAGAGCGGCAAAAAAACAACCAACAACAAAAAAACAACAGATTTTCTTGAAGCGTCGTTTTGGGTGTAAAAACTTCATTTTCATCAGGGAATCGACAAATGCCATGACAGACATTAGGCTCCCTTATGAAAATGAAGTTTATCCACCCAAAACGCTTCAAGAAAATCCGTTTTTTGTCTGTCCTGTAAAATGTGAACAACATGACCTACCATAGTTTACTTGGACGGCCTCGGGCTATAACAGCACCTGGACATGGATGGCTGGTGCCTCTATAAATAAAACATTGATGGTTGGGCGCCCTCGAAAAAAAAGATTCTTGTACTATTTCCTCAGATTCGGATGGTACGACCATCATAACAACGAAGAGGTGCTCTTGTCCTACGCCATACGCTCTAGCGACAAAGCCACTCTGCAGCTCAACGGCCACCCTCTCGTCACCACAAAAGGTCCGTTCTGGAGCAACATTCGGGAGTTTCCGGTGGTCAATTGGCCCGATTGGATGGTTGCGCTGGTTTCCGTGAACGTCACTAGCGACCTGGTAGAGTACGAGCTGAAGCAGACGAATGGCCTTCCCTTCACCGCCTACGCTTCCGCGGCCAAAAAGTGCGAGGCGGAAGGGTATCCGTTGGGGTACCCGGATGTAGCTTCTATGAGTATTTCACCGGTGAGTGCATGAGTGAAGGAATGAAAGTGGGAGGGGGGGGGGG
>NW_004797330.1:1756798-1769382 GCF_000002075.1 Aplysia californica | reverse complement strand
ACAAAAAATTATACATACTAAGTCCAACACCTTATTGCTTGACTAGAATGCAGATAAATTGTGTTATAGAGAAAAGATTGAAATTTAATATCGTTCCAAGCCTCCCCCCCACCAAAAAACAACAACAACCAAACAACAACATAAAAAAACAAAAACAAAACAGGATCAGGAGACAATAGGTCTTGATAGTAAACCAGAGAAGCTAATGTGAAACATATTTACGAAAAACCAAAAATGATGTGTTCTTGCGTTTGTAGTGTGAAATATTTGATTTTAAGTGACACAACGAATGATTTTAGCGTGAGGCCTCATGGAATTCCGCATGCCATTGGCTTCAGTAGACACTGTCTTAAGTTTGACATTTTTTATAAGACCGTCAGACGCTGGGAGCGTCCAGTACTAGCGACAACTGTTTCGTTTTATTTAGCGCTAGTCCGTGTTTGTTTTTCGGAACTATTCCCAAACCAAGTTTATTAGTAATGACTATATAAGCCTTTGTTTCTGCCATTTAGAAATTAGATGCAAGCTTTTGAGGTTGTAATGAGACATAGCGCGCCAAGTTTAGGTGACCCTAGAGAAAAACAGTGGAAATAACTCAGGGTCGAAAGAATTATAATTTTTAAGAACAGGTAAAGAAACTCCGGTTATGTTTGACAAGAAATACTACTCACGATACTGCTAGATGTGACAGCACTTTTTGAATACATCTTTCCGCGAATCAAATTCTAAACACAGCTACGTCAGTTTAGGCCTAGATCTATGAAAAAAAATACTGAACGGATATGTTCTGAAAAGAGATCGATAAAAGGAGTAAAATAAAATGAATAAAATTACCAGAACCTCACCATGCATTTCAACAGAAAAGATCACCGATTTTTTTTCTTCTCAAAATAATAGATCAGATGGCCAATTCTGTTTCTATTATGTGACGTAGGCTGCCACTGATTTCAACACGGCAAAAACCTTTGTCTTTTCTTTTTTTTTTTTTCAAAACAAATTTCGGTTCAACTCCTGGCTTTCTTTTACGCTACAGAACGGGCCACTCTTTAATATTTGGGACCCCCCCCCCCCCCCCTCCCCCCCCCCCCACCCACACACACACACCAATCACACAAAACACAGAGAAAAAAAGAAAGAAAGAAAGAAAGAAAGAAAGAAAGAAAGAAAGAAAGAAAGAAAGAAAGAAAGAAAGAAAGAAAGAAAGGAAGAAAACCCCCCAGCAGTGGAGACAATTCCAGTGAGGGCGAATGTTAATAAATGTCACTCTCGGAGCTGAAAACAACGGTTTGATCATCAATTAGAAGTTCCTTTTACAACAACCTCTCCTGTGCACGATTCATTGTAGTATACGACATTACGTGTCACTCTGTTACAATAGTACTAGATCTAGTGACACAGTGTTACAGAAATCTCACCGTGCAATTTCAATGACATTGTTTGTTTTGTTTGTTCAAATTCTCAAATTGAGAAATGAACCATCTCGTAATGTACGACATTCTTCGCTCAATATTGAAGAGCAATGACCGTATTTGAATCTTTAATACTTGTTTATAACCCCCCTCCCCCCCATTCAGACAAACAAGCGCGCCACGGTTAAGGGAACTTCAAAGGCTGTGGTGTTTATTTAGTCATTATACAATCGTTTAGGCTCTCAACTGCTTTTACTTTTGTGTTCCGCTCTTTTTAAGTCGGGGCCCAGAATTCTACATCAGAACACGTCATGAAAACATGAGCCAGCCGTGGATGAATTGGAAGAACAACAACAACAACAACAACAACAACAACAACAACAACAACAACAACAACAAAAACAACAACAACAACAACAACAACAACAACGTTTAGGAAGACACTTTCCGATTCCGAAGGTATTTTCTGTTCTTTATCATACTGATAAGAATGTAATCCCAGAGACGGCCTGTGGAAGGGTAAAATATGTAGCAGGACAGACTTAATATTGAAATAAAAATCTCTTTCTTCTGTTTCTCAAGAAAAGAAGAGTTTCCGGTATTCTTTTCATTAAAGAAACAATAATTAGACCACATACTTTTGACACTACATTCCTCCATTTAGATATCGTTGGAACTCAAATTTTATTTAAAATTCTAAGCTGGACCACGTCTAAATATTTGATTTATCCTCTTTTTTTCCCCATGACCTAGCACTTTCTTTTCTTCGTTAATTCCCCAGAAACTGCTTTTTGGTTTTTTTAGTAAGAGTTTTATGGCGCTCGCAACTGCATAAGGTCATAAATTATGAGCGCTGCTTTTTGCTTGAAATGATACGTTAATGTGGACAGAAATAACAGAGATGACGATAATTTGTGTCCACTGTCACATTTGCAATAAAAAGAAGCGAACAGCGCGTTTATCACACGATCCTTTGAGATGCATTACGCTTGCATAATTGCGTACATGTCGCTCTCTGTGGCCAAATCAATAAAGGGAGATCTTGTTTGTTCCTGACGGGAGCTGGTTAAATAAACGGACTGTGTTTTGTCAGAAAGATAATATAGAAAAAGGAAAGGCTGGCTGATATAATGTAGACGAGACACACACACACACACACACACACACACACACACACACACACACACACACACACACACACACTCACACACACACACACACACACACACATACATAAACACACACACACATAAAAACACACAGACACACGCAAATACATACACACTCACGCACGCTCACACATGCGCTTGAAGAAAATAGATAAAGAGGCAGACGAACAGAAACAAAATTGACGTTGCTATTGTGTTTATCATTGTTGTTGCTGTTGTTGCTGTTGTTGTTGCTGTTGTTGCTGTTGTTGCAGATGATGATGCTGTTGTTGTCGTTATTGTTTCTTGTTGTTACTGCTGTTGTCGTTGTTGCTGCTGTGTGTGTGTGTGTGTGTGGTAGCCTATCCGTACGAAATGTTTGGAGCCCCGAAGAGCGTGCTCTTCGCCAGGGCCACCGCCTCCCTTGGGTAGCGGGTGAGGCAGTCCAACCTCCCTGAATCCCCCCCGAAGAGATGCCACCGCCGGGCCTCCGTGGCGGGGCATCTCTGCAGCCAGTGCTCCAAATCTTGGGGTTCCTCGCTGCACAATGGACAGGTTGGGTCCGATGTTCTGTCTATTCTATTTTTGTAGGCCCGCAGCCCAGAGAAGTGACCGGTCCTGATTTGTGCCAGTAATGACTGGTCACTGCGGCACATAATAAGAGCCTCTCGTTTTAAGGAAAATGCCCTGTATACTGTTGCTGCTGTTGTTGTTTCAACCCAACACCGTACTAGACAAAAGGGGACATTGCGTTGAAAGAAAATATTCCAGAAAAGGACCCCGAAAATAGTTAAATAGTTATAATATAGACCCTTTCGATTTCAAAGCACGAATTCCCAGGTGTCGGATAGAGATCAGGCTCAAAACAAACTGCTCAACACCAACAGCGAGAGGGCATTAATTTTGTTTGTTTGAGTAGGAGTTTTACGGCACTTGCAACACAATTAGGTCATACAAGTGCCAAAGATTAGAGGTGTTACAAGAGCGTAACAAACACAAAAAAGAAGGCGGACAGATCAGGACGATAGACGTTTGTTAGAAAAGAAGGAGGAAATCACACGAGAACACCCGCCAATTACCCACTGCAGCAGTACAAAATAAATGTATTAAATGCTAAACTTTGAAATCAAACAAACAGATTATTTTGTGTTCTCTTGTCTTAATTAACAGCATCAAATTCTCTTCGGTGTTCAGTTTCTCTTTTAATCGTCAGAACTTAATTCTTACATGCAGGATGAAATGAAATCACAATAGGGCATCAGAACATGCTCTATTTTATTCCAGATTGTCTGGGGGGTTTTTTGGTGGGGGAGGGAGGGGGCGGGGGGTGGAAACAATCAAACATCTCTCTTGTTGAAATCCGAATCTCTGGATTTTCGAACAACATAATGCTTTTATCGGTATTCGATATATCCTTGTAATCTGGATGTAACCTCACGAACCTCGATTCGTTTTCCCCAAAACGAAACAAAACAAAGCAATTAAAACAAAACTGGCTAAAATAATCGATGGTTTCGTAAAAGTTGAAGGGTCTGATTTCCTCAGTATCGGTTTTCAAAGCGACTGTGACAAAAATCCGTCCAAAATTCAAACATTCCGTTCCGAAATTCGAAACTTCCATTTCATTAGAATCTAGAACTTTGGTATCATTTGTGAGGCTTCATAGTGAAATCAGGCGCTCGTCTAAATAATGAAATCGAAGAAATAGGCCTTGTAATTACCGTTTGGAAAATTTTATCGAATTATTAATTTTTTGTTGTTGCTCAAAACCTTTTATATCCCATTTAAAAACATTGCTGTGTGGATTTCACCGAAAAAACCCATTGATTAAAGGCACACAAATTTTTTTTAAAAATCAACAGTTTCCAAAACCTCTGGCTTTGCAAGTAACCAAACTTTGGCCGCCATTTTCTTACTAGTGTTACCACTGAAACCAGGAGACCCCCACTGCCTTCAAATGCACATATCTTGACATGTATTGAAGATAGATGGGTAATTTTGTCATTGAAAGGATGACAAATGAACAAGCTTTAAGATGACACCAATAACTTCACTTCCCCTAAAATTGACGAGCGCCTGATTCCAGCTCGTCGTGCCGCATTTAAACACAATGTCTTCTTTCTATTTACACTCATCGTTCAAGACATTACTGTGCCAATACACGTCTGCACACATTTAGGACACTGTTGGTTTTTTAAAAAACATTGTGGACTACCCGGGGTCGATACAGCAGAGCTTTGAACTGTGTAACAATAGAAAGTTGTTTTGTGTGTTCAGGAAATGAGAGTCGAGTGAGAGAATGTCTAGTGGAAACACCGGAAAAAAAACCTCTCTCCCCTTTCATCTAACCCCCGACCCCATCCACTTTTCACTGTTTCTATGTATACATTTCTTTCTCTCTCTCTCTCTCTCTCTCTCTCTCTCTCTCTCTCTCTCTCTCTCTCTCTCTCTCTCTCTCTCTCTCTCTATCCCCCTCTCTCTCTATCCCTCTCTCTCTCTCTCTGTTTTGCTCTCTCTCTCACTCTCTCTCTCTCTCGTTCTCTCTGTCTCTTTATCTATCTATCTATCTATCTATCTATCTATCTATCTATCTATCTATCTATCTATCTATCTATCTATCTATCTATCTATCTATCTATATATCTATCTATCTCTGCTCCAATGAGTCACGAGGGACGTGGGCACCCTCTATCCCGGTTCCCTTCAGGAACCATCAGTTTCCTTACATACATATTATATATAACCAGAGATTCTGTATCTATTCCTCCACAGGAAACACTATGGTCGATCTGCACTGTCCCATCACATGTAAGTAACTTGTAGGATTTCGTAAGAAATGGAGTCGCGTTATAATATTGCTGAAGTCTAATGCGGGGTGCCCCTTACGAATAGACGGCGGATCGGGCCATTTGACTCTTTGACGATCTATGAATTTTATTGCTGGTGGTATTCCAGGTTTGTAGACGCACGGTTTCGTTTCTTATGCGGTCTCCTCTGGTGACGTTGATAGTTTCCCATGCATTGGTTTTTCTTTCTTGTGCCTTGTTTAGAGACCATGTTTGGCACTGGTATATTAATGTTGGTATGAAGATGTTATTGATGAGCTGGGATTTCTTTTCGGTTGGAATGTTCTTGTGACTGAGACTGAGCAAGGGTGCTAGCTGGTAGGTCAGTGCATTTGCCTTTACAGTGACCTATCAGCTAGCAACCCAAAACCGCACTAGTTTGTCTACAACTTCTAGAAATAATTCTGTCAAGACTTCCATTTTGTGACGTTACCATCCACTAGATATAATTGGTCGCTTTTAAGCACAAGGCGGCTATCCCGAAAAATGCTGTTTTGAGAAAATCAAAGGTAAAGTTTTTGCCCCTTGTTCAGTTTCTTTAAAAGACAGGAGAGTTTTCCCTATAACCAAACAAATATACACACCAATGAAACCAAACTTCTCCTATAGGTAGGGCAATGCCCTCTTTTGGTGTGGGTCAAGATTTCTGGGAACCCCAGAAATCTGGGTTAGCCCACTTGTCCTTAAAAGCGACCAATTGAGGCCGAGGCCGCACCAGCTTCACGTAACATTACTGACTTCCGTATACGTCCCGCTTTCGACTCTGCACCAGGCGTAAAGTCGGGAACAAATACTACACTTTGATCGTAGCCAAAAAGCCGAAAAGCGATTTCCTTTTGAGATTAAATCTATGTTGGTTTTTCTCGCGGATTCCTCAGTATGGGCTACTTTACTTTCCTCGTCCTTCCAGAAATCTGTCCGCTATGCCTGGTGTCCTGTAGTGGGGCAAATTAAGGGTCTACAATATATAAACTAGTTGGGTACCAGTTCGATGAACGGAATCAAAAGAATTGATTGTCAGTTTTGGCGGTGCACGGAGTCATTTGTGTAATCTTAACCTATCCGTACGTCGTGTTTTACTATCGTATCCATACGACGTGGAGAACTCTGTGCCGCCACTTTCCAAAGAGGAAATTTACTCGTTAATCCGACGCTTTGCATAGCAGTCTGTTAAAATTACTTTTTAAATTTTAAAAAAGAAATACTGAAAGTTTCAAAGAGATCTTCACACTTCTTAAATGTGAAGAATACAACCCCGGGGGTACAAAACGACCCCAGAGCGTACGGATAAGGTTAAAGTAAGATTCTTCATTTCCCTTGGTTTGGGTGAAATAATAACCAATAATTGTCTTGAATAGAAGTCGAAATATTTGTGATTGATGGAAGTGCAGGCCACCTGGTTTCAGAGGTAAAAATAAAGAGAAAACACCAGTCAAAGTTCTTTATCCTTTCGTAAGAGTTTTACGGCACTTGCAACACAATAATGTCATATAAGTGCCGAAGATTAGAAGTGTTATAAGGAAGTAACAAACACAAAAAAGAAGGAGGGGAGATAAAGACGATAGATGTTTGATAGGAAAGAAGGAGCAAACCACACCAGAGCACCCGCCAACCACCAACAGCCAAAGTTAGGTACCTCCGAAGTTCGAGTGTTCTTGGTAACGGAAAATTCAAATTACGTTTTTTTTTTCAGCACTCGACCAATATTTTAAGATAAAATATACACAGAAACGTGTTTTAAATGGACGTAAAACGTGCTACATCAAAGAGAAAAAAATCCCTAAAATGTGCCTAATGGGCGCACAATTTAATGTCGCTTTCTTCGATTTTGTTTTATTTGGACGGGTGTCTGGTTTCACCATGATGCCCTACATGTAGCGAATTGGTGAGTGGGACAATTTGACACGATTCACGAAACATGTTGACACACTGATGGGGAAAATGTTTGTTTTTTGACGTCATTACCTTGAATAAATGGAAAAAACGAGAATCATACGAGATGAATTTGTTCTAAATGTGTGCAATCAGAAGCCTCAATTGATAGTCTCAGCGATGATACTTTGATAGGGTTGTGGAGACATAAAATTAATGATTGTATTTCCCTGCCTTTGAAGTGGTTAGTTTTTCACCTGCTGAATTAATTAAGTGGAATCTGGTGTCTCACAGATGCTTTGGGGATTACGCAATCTGTATGTCTGTCTGTCTGTCTGTCTGTGTTTGTGACTGTCTGTGTGTATGAGAGTGTGTGTGTGTGTGTTTGTGTGTGTGTGTGTGTGTGAGTGTGTGTATGTCTGTGTGTGTCTGTGTGTGTCTATCTGTCTGTCGCTCTTTCTCTCCCTCCCCCCCCCCTCTCTCTCTCGTTTTACTATCATCATCCCTTTTTCTTCGTTTCTGTCTGTTAGTCTTTGAGTAAAGTAGGTTCTACTTTAAAAAATAACTTTCCTTCTGTTGTTTCTGTCTGTCTGTCTGTCTTACTTTTTCTGAGCACTAAATGGCTGTAGTCGTATATTTGTGCTTATCTTTACCCAAACAAACAAACAAACAAACGAACAGACAGACAAACAAACAAACAGGCTTGGTTTTTGTTATTCACTCTTCCCCTTTCTTCACGAGTTCATTTGTCACAACAACAGGAACGTACAATCTTAGTCTCTCACGATTCTTTTCCTACTTCATAATAATATGACCTAAGCCTGAACTCTATCCGTACGTCGTGTTTTACTATCGTATCCGTACGACGTGGGAAATCTGTGCCTACATTTTCCAAAGAGGAAATTTACTCGTTAATCCGATCCGTACACTTACATAGCAGTCTGTCAAAATGATTTTTTGAGAAATACTGAGAGTTTCAAAGAGATCTTCTTATTAAAAGCATTTTAAAATGTGAAGAATACAACCCCGGGGGTACAAAATGACACCAGGGCGTACGGATAAGGTTCAGCAGGCGAGCATCGTAAAACTTTCACCAAATAAACTTTTCCTGTGTGTTTCCATCTCACAGGGCCTCCAGGCGAACAGTGCTGTGTGAACAATAACGTGTATAAAACATGCACAAGTAAGTGGTCTATTGCTGACACATACAAACACGCACGCACACGCACACACACACACACACATACGCATACACGCACACACACATACAAACACACATGTATACATACATACACAAACACAAGCAGTCACATGTACACACGTGTACATGCACATACACACACATACATACACACATGTATATATACATACATGTATATATACATACATACACAAACACATGCAGTCAGATGTACACACATGCACAGATGCTCGTGTGCACATACTTATACACATATTCACACGCACATACATACAAACAGATGCACATGCATGCATGCACACAGACACACCAACGCACACATACACAAACACACACACGAGCAAACACAGCCATACGCGAAAGTACACACATATTTAGTATAGTATGTACATATTGCATCATCATCATCATCATTATCATCACCATCATCATCATCATCATCATTATCATCATCATCATCATCATCATCATCATCATCATCATCATCATCATCATCATCATCATCATCATCATCATCATCATCATCATCATCGTCGATAAAAACAGCAACAACCATGACAACTTGTACATATCATGTGCATATTACTAATATGACGGTTCTAAAAAAAAAAAATATATATATATATATATTTGGGGGGAGGCACGTCTTCTGTCTTCTAATAAACTTCTGTTTTGACTCTTTGAGCCTACCAAAGAATATCTCAGAGTTTGTCAACCTGGTCGATGCCGACCACTAGTGGACGATTTGGTTCATGTTGATGAGCGGTTGGGAGCCCCTGAGTAAAGTAAAATTGTTCCCGCATCCGATCCGGACATTGGGGACTGCCTTGTTGGCGAGACAACTTCCTGGGCCTTCAGCATATTGTGGTAGGGTGGCCAGTTCCTTTCCACGCCGCCTTTACTTCCCCCAACTCGAAGTCAGGTACTCATTACTGCTGGGTGGGCAGGAAGTGGGGGGGGGGGGGCGAAGAAAAATCCGTGTCGGAAACACCTATCAAACATCTATCATACTCATCTACCCTTCTTCTTTTTTATGTTTGTTACTCTCTTGTAACACCTCAAATCTCCTGGCGCTCATATGACCTTACGCAGTTGCGAGCGCCGTAAAACATCTACTAAAATTAAACTAAACATTTCCTTCCTCATAATGTGACCCTCATATCTCGCTGACACAGTCCAGAATATGGAGACATCTTGCCAACGGCTGAGTCGATATCGTTTATCCGATTCTCCGGAGACAGTATCAGCAAGCACGGTTTTGGAATGCTACACAACATGCCGAACGAGTTCCGGATGTTTCGGTATCAACTACTCAGAAACTGATGACGTCAATACAAGGTGCGAGCTGTTAATGGGCACTCCTGGAGGATTTATCACGAATGGTTCATGGCTTTACAGTGTCTGCAGTTCCAAAATGAGTCTTCTTCTTGTGTGACTCACCATTGACAAAGTGATGTGTTGTGTGTGCTGTTTTTAGGGTAATGGCTGAGATTTACTGTGCTGATATGTACACTCATTTAATATAATATGTGAGGTGTGCTGACAAAATGAGTTACTTCTCGGATTTCAGCCTTATGGAAATTGATACATCAACTTGATAGGTGAAGTTTGTACAATTTGTGAGCATGGAATAGTAAAAGACACACTAAACTTGAACAAAATGACATCAACTGAAAATCTATAAATCCGACCCCAGTGTCGATTTTCAGCCGATATCTCCATTCTTGGATCGTTAGAAGAAACTCATTTTGTCAGCACAATTCACATATTATTATAAACGTGCACATCCATACAAAGTCTCACATGTATAACACATAAACACATATTATGGTCGCTTGTAAGCACAAGGGGGCTATCCCGAGAAATGCTGTTTTGAGAAAATCGAAGGTAAAGTTGTTGGCCCTTGTTCAGTTTCTTTAAAAGATAAGGAGAGTTTTTGTCTAAAACCAGTCAAAATGTAATATACCCACCAATAACCCCTGAAATCTGGGTTAGCTCGCTTTTCCTTAAAAACGACCATATAATTTTATATGCACACACAAACGCACGCATTAGAATTACTGTTATGCACTTGCAGGCATACACACCTAGTAATATCTAAACACACACACATCTATACATACTATTCGTATGCCCAACACAACCACATTTATGCACACACACACACACACACACACACACACACACACACACACACACACACACACACACACACACACACCCATGCACTCTCACGTACAGACACGAGTACACAAACATACACAGTCTCACACATATACACTGCCACACATACGTATACACACCTGTCTACACACACATACACACACATATGCACACACACACAGACACACACACACACATAATATACTGCCACATATACGTATACACACCTGTCTACACACACATACACACACATACACACATACACACATACACACACATACACACACATACACACACATACGCATACACACCCAAATTCTCACTAGTGACTATGATTTCCCCACCAGTAGTAGACAGGCACTATTATAGCGTGACAGCAGATAATCATCTATATACCACACTGTTCTACATTTGTGTAATAATGCAGTGGAATCAGGCTCTCGTCAAAATAATCAAAGTGAAGAAACTTGCATTTTCCCCCAGGTTTGTGAATTTTTAAAAAGTTTTTGTTTTTTGGCTCAACACCTTTCATACCCATTAAAGAACTCATTTATGTGTGGATTTTTCTGAAAAACGTTGATTAAAGGTACAAAAAATGTAAATTCTTAGTTACCACGGACTCTTAAGCTAACGATATAACTAATCTTTGGCGACCATTTTCTCATTAATTTTACCTCTGAAAACAGGTGACCCCCACCTCCTTCTTTCGCACATATCACAAACTTGTATTCAAGATAACTGGGTATTTTTTCATTCAAATAAATACAAGTAAACAAGCTTTCAGATGATACCAATTACTCTACATGCCCAAAAATTGACGAGCGCCTGATTCCACCACTCTGCCTCACATTTGTGTAAGGATGTGGTGGAATCGTGCACTCGTGAATTTTTGGGCATGCGGAGTTATCGGTATAATCATAAAGCTGGTTCACTTGTCTCGCTTTCGTTGAAAAAATGCCCAGCTATTTCGAATAGAAGTCAAGATGATCAAGTTTGAAGAATGTGGGGTCGCCTGATTTCAAAGTTGGAATTAGCGAGAAACTGGCCGCCAAAGTTTGGTTATTTCCATAGCTTGATAGCCGTGGAAACTGTAAACTTACATTTTTTGTGTGCCTTAAATCATTTTTTTCAGTAACATCCACCCACAAATGTGTTCTTAATTGGACAACAACGGTATTAAGCCAAACAACCCCCCCCCAAAAAAAACCCCCCAACAACAACCCAACAACAACCCAACAACAACCCAACAACAACCCAACAACAACAACAACCCAACAACCCCCAACAACAACCCAACAACAACCCAACAACAACCCCCCAACAAAATTCGATCAAAATTACCAAACCACCGGAAAAGAGACTTTTTCTTGGATTTCATTGTTTTGACGACCGTCTGATTCCACCTCATCGAGACACATTTACGACCTGTCATCATGACTCTTGTGGCTGCCGGCTGACTCACAGTAAGGAAGTTGGCAGAAAGTACCAGTTGTAGTGAGCGAAAAGAAATGAGGAGTGCGCAGCAGAACTTAGACGTGATACATCATCCTCATCATCATCATTATCATCATCATCATCATCATCATCATCATCATCATCATCATCATCATCATCATCATCATCATCATCATCAGCAGAAATAGCAGCAGCAGTAGAATCAGCAGCAGCAGCAGAAATAACAGCAACAACCATGACAGGAATACAGGGTATTAACAGTAGCAGCCTTAGGACAATACATTCCTGAAATCTTTCTACTCACTTAGCACGTATCCGTTCACGAACAAGCAAGACGAAAATCCGGAGAGAAATCTGAAGGCTAGAAGTGAGGGGACATTGAAACTGAAGGCGTTGACGAGACCGCTCAAAGCGGTGAGGGCAGCGAAGAGGAACATTGTGTACCGTCTACCGATGCTGAACCGACAGAACGAAAGAAAGAAAGAAAAAA
>NW_004797330.1:1753975-1756698 GCF_000002075.1 Aplysia californica | reverse complement strand
ATATTTCAGGATCGTCTTTAAACCCCTGAGATCGTACAATGTTCATATACCACTTCAGTTTCTATCACTTCATTGTTGTCATGAGCTCTTCATAATGTTACACTGGCTTGCCGTATTATGCATACTCTGCAATAAAAGAAACACATAATCCAGACCTGCCCTTCTGGGGTCTAATAACAAGAAAGCATGAGTTGTGAGACTTGATTTTTTTTGGGTTGGTATTCAGCCGCTGTACGTGTTGTCAGTTGTCAGTAAAGGTCAGAAGAATTGCTGTGTTTATTCGTTAACAAATGGTCGCTTTTAAGGACAAGCGGGCTAACCCAGACTTCGGCGCTCCCGAGAAAAACAAACATAGATATAATCACAAAATGAAATCACTTTTCGGCGTTTAGGCTACGATCAAAGTGTAGTCTCTGTTCCTGACTTCACGTCTTGTGTCGAGTTCAAAGCTGGACGAGCTGGTGCGGCTTTGTCCATTAACAATTGGTCGCTTCTAAGGACAAGCGCGCTAACCCACATTTCGGCGCTTGCCAGAAATATTGACTTCCACCAAAAGTGGGCGTTGCCCTACCTATAGAAGAAGTTTGGTTTCTTTGGTGTGTATATTTGTTTGGTTATAGAGAACATTCTTCTTGTCTTTTAAAGAAACTGAACTGGGGTCCTAAAACGTTACGTTCGATTTTCTCAAAGCAGCATTTTTCGGGATAGCCCCCTTGTGCTTAAAAGCGACCAATTAAAGTTATTGACCTGTTACTAAATTGAATGTAATAACCTCGTACTATGCTATTGTGCATTTCCACCGTGGTGTGTGGTCAGTCATTTTGAAGCGGTACACAACCCGACAAAAATGTTTCTTTTTTTTAGTAGAGGTTTTACGGCGCTCGCAACTGCATAAGGTTATATGAGCGTCAAGGGGTGGATGTCAACAGAGAAGTCCTTACAGGGAATCGGGGTTACTCTGCTCACGTCTCAAGCTTCAACAGCACAAAGTTTGTTTCGACTATCAAGGCACCCCGGAAATAGCGGGTCACAAGAGTGTGACAAACATACAAAAGAAGTAGAGGAAAAATGATGTTTAGTATGGGGTTTTACGGCGCTCGCAACTGCATAAGGTTATATGAGCGCGCTCTTCGACGATGTAACAAGAGAATGCTACGACACGACGTCTACATACCCAATGCAAGAATCACAGCACGGTGAGCACAGTAAGCCCGCGTGTCCACCACAACAGAAACCGCCCGACCAAAAGTCTCCCGTCTCTCAGGATGTCGGTAGTTAAAGTAGACCGTGAAAATTCCTTGTGTATGTGTCCACCAAAATGGCGTGACTCCGACCAGCAAAAGATGAGTAAGTTGGAATGTCTCAGGCAACATTTTTATCCCCCCCCCCCCGCCCCAAGTGGTGCTACTGACTGACGTATCTTTAGGCCATTCCCAATGGGGGGACATTAATATGTTCTTAAGCACATTAGAATTGTCAATTGTAAATGGGCTGATTCATCAATGTCATGTTCATAACTATGCCTGAACTGCAACAGGGAACTGCTGCTTTTTCTTTCCTAATCCTTACTATCATCAGTAGAGGAAAAATGATGATAGTAAGGATTAGGAAAGAAAAAGCAACAGTTCCCTGTTGCAGTTCAGAACAGTTATGAGCATGACATTGATGAATCAGCCCATTTACAATTTACAATTTACAATTCTAATCTGCATTTTTCAGAGCGGATGGCCGTGGCTTGAATCCTCAGCATGGCGTTCTTGAACTTTGAACTCAAGTAGAAGGGTTTTTTTACGAGGTAATAGAGAGGGGGTGTGGGGTGTGAATGTGAAATCGTGGCTCCCTTCCTCGATTCCGACCACCCGCTTTACTTGATCTTATCAGAGGTGGACGTTGGATACAAGGACATCTAGTCTAGTCTTAGATAATATCCCCCCCCCTCCCTCACCCCAAGTAGGGGCATGCAGCCATACCGTGTTATCAAAGATAGTATAGCCTACGAATTATACACCATAACTAGTTCAGCCACATTAATACTGTACAGGACTGCCTTGAGCTGCGTACATCTTAATAAGGTGTCACGACGTAGTGGAATCAGGCGCTCGTCAATTTTTTAGCATGAGCAGTTATTGGTATCATCTGAAAGCTTATTCATTTGCCTTGCTTTCAATGAAAAAAGTATCCATCTAGCTTGAATAGAAGTCGAGATGTTTGCTATTGAAGCAGGTGGGAGTAGCCTGGTTTCAGTGGTTAAATTAATGAGAAAATGACCGCCAAAGATTGGTAGCTTCAATGACCTGATAGTCCTTGAAAAATTGAAAATTACATATTTTTTTGCCTTTAAAAAGGGTTTTTCGGTAAAATTCACATGGAAATGTGTTTTCACATGAACATAAGAGGTGTTTAGTCAAAAAACAAAATTTTTTTCGTTCGATTTCATTAATTTGACGAGCGCTTGATTTCAGCATGATGCCTCACTAAGTAAAATAGCTTCGTGTCATGTTTCCACAAATGGCGTGGTCACCGACATGCTAATTCTATCTATATCTTGGAGATTTATTCATGGACTTCAGTCCACAATTTATCATTAGGATGCTGGAACTGGGGATAGAGAGGGGAGAAGGAAGAAAGGAACGATTATCTGGAAAGGAAAGACGTCGCCATAATCAGACAGCCACCGGAACAATCAGTATCGATACCTTGCGGGCTTTGGTGCTGGGGGGTGG
>NW_004797330.1:1745599-1753196 GCF_000002075.1 Aplysia californica | reverse complement strand
ACACACACACACACACACGTGCTCACACACACACACACACACACACACACACACACACACACACACACACACGGATCCATTTACTAAATCAAAGGGACGTAGTAAATGTTATCAAATGTGTTCCAGTGAACTTTGGGTTTTATCTCCCTTTGACTGGCTGCAAATTGTTCCTCATTGTGTTATCATTAACAAAGTTTTGGAGAACCTTCCATATTACGCATTAAGTTATATGCCGAAAGTTTACAAATGAATGGTTTCCGTCGACTCGAACCCCCTCGGTGATTTATTTTTTCTTCAGGGTCTTTTTGACAGACAGAGCATTCAAAAAGAAACAGCAAATCAACGATAAGTGGAAACTCAATATTGAACAAGGCATCTGTTGTTAGTTGATATATTTTGGGAAAAGTAATCGAGTACCTATTTGACATTGAAGAAGAGAACAAGGGCAGGCCCAGGCGTGAGCCACAGACTGTTGAAGACCTCATGTGAGCGTGAGTGGCAGTCGAGTGGCGAGAGCATTGTCACTCGTCAGTGCAAGTTGGTCAGCGCACGGTGCTAGATTTCTAGATAGGTACAGTAGAGTAGGCTGTTGCGTGAAATGTGAATTTGTGACTTCTCCATGGACATCATTCAGTTAGTGATTGCTACAAGAGGTGGGTGTTTATATTTAAACTACAGCATCCATCCAAAGAGTCCCAAGAGTTGACCTTACAATTTTCCAGCGGCGTATTCCAACTTGTTTTGGGGAAACATTGTCAACACCTGGGGCTTACGATCTAAATTGCCACCACCTTCCCTGGGTTTATTAAGAAATCTAAATTTGACATAATTTAAGACGTACAACTTCACACATTATGCAAGCATAATATACGAACGAATGCGCATATACAGCGGAACACATACAGACGCACACACACACACACACATACACACACACGCACGCACATACACACACACGCACGCACATATACACACAGAACACTTGGTTTTGCCTACACGCAGACACGTATGCACAGACACATGCCAGCACACATTCATACACACATATACACCCCCACCCCACTACACACACACACACACACACACACACACACATACACACACACACACACACACACACACTCTCTCTCTCACTCTCTCTCTCTTTCTCTCTCTCTCTCTCTCTCTCTCACACACACACACACACACACACACACACACACACACTCACGCATAGACAGATGCACACACACACACACACACACACACACACACACACACACACTTACACACATATACACACAGACACTTACATATACATATACACACACAGACACATACATAAATCAAATCAACAAGCCGCTCCCCCGACCCCCCCCCCCCCCCCCACACACACACACACACACACACACACACACACACACACACACACACACACACACACACACACACACACACACAAACACACACACTTTGAACTCCCCCCCCCACACACACACACATACACACATATCTGAGCGACACATACACAGCATGCTTGGGTAGTGAAGCATCCCATTGAAAAGGCGGCCATTGACAGACATTCTTGCACAGCCCACAGATTGGGATAGGCCAATGATTCTAAATATACATGTACTTGGTCTCTGAACTAGAGCACGGGAGAATCTTCCCACCCTCAGCTATTCCAGAAAAAGTCGGCATTGTTAAACGAAGAAGAAGAAGAAGAAGGAGGAGAAGAAGAAGAAGAAGAAGAAGAAGAAGAAGAAGAAGAAGAAGAAGAAGAAGAAAAAGAAGAAGAAGAAAGCCAAACGCTGGTGAGGTAAGCCTACAGAACGAACAAAGAACCATGCGAAGGTTACAAAGTACCCGTACTACGATTACTTGTGCTATACATGTATAATCTTCCCATTCATGATTGCCTGTGGCCGTTGTGTAACTTTACCAATCAAAGCCTTGCTTGGGAATTTGAGAACAATAAACATTTCTGTCTCCCTCGATGAATAGAAGCAAACATTTTCAAGACATCAAAAGCAGAACAAAACAAAACAAATTATGAAAACAAACAAACAAACAGACCACCACTACCATCATCATTATCATATCGGCATATTAAAACCATCGTTTTTAACGGTGGTGATGAACATTGCAAAAGTGTCTGAACATGTGGCGTCGGTGGCCTAGTGGTTAGGCTCTCGGACTCGCAACCGTAAGGTCGTGGGTTCGAATCCCGTCAGAGGCCCGACGTTGTGTCCTTGGGAAAGGCACTTTATACGAATTTTCCTCACTTCACCCAGGTGGGAATGGGTACCCGGCTATAGACAGCGAAAGATCTTGTCAGTTTGTTAGTGTTTGAGCGCTTAATCGGCTGCTTGCACTGTATGCTTCTCGGGAAGCTGAGAATGTTTCGGAGTGTTCTATGGTCTGCTGGGGTAATAATATAGTGTAAAGCGCATAGAGCCTGCTGTTGAGCAGTGATATGCGCTATACAAATGCTATCTATTATTATTATTATTATTTAAAAAAGTGAAATCCTCTCTGGCAGAAAGCAACAACACCCAGAGCCAAAGACAGTCCAGACTTTCATCAACAGATGTATAAGGAGTATCCTAAGAATTAAGTGGCATGATAGAACTGAAGGGCTATGGGAAAGGACAGGACAAAAGGATATAGAAGTAGAAATACGACTAAGAAAGTGACGTTGGATGGGACACAACTTCAGAAAGCCCAGGGGAAACATCACAAGACAGCCACTGCAATGGAACCCACAGGGAGCACGAGGCAGGGGTTGGCCACGAGAAACATGGAGGAGATGCGTGGAAAGGGACATGAGAGTGATGAAGCTCACTTGGAACGAGCTAGGAAGGATGGCCCAGGACAGAGCTAAATGGAAGGAGCTTGTATGTGGCCTATACCCTGCCAGGGGTGAAAAGCATTGATGATAATGAGACCTAACATAACAACAGGTTTGTTTTGTTTGTTTGTTTTTGTAAAGTGTTTTACGGCGCTCGCAACTGCATAAGGTCATATGAGCGCGCGGGACACACCTAATATTTTCAGTTGGTAGGACATTTTGAATTTTGCCCGGGTGGCGGCCGAAGCCTACTCTTAACGATTTTAGACCACCAAGAGATCTTTAACGTGCGCAACTTGCACACGGGCCCACCGAGATTTTTCGCCCTTGTCCGAGAAGGCTAGGTGTAGATCTTTCCTACCAGAAGATCAGGGGTGTGGCAGAAAGACAGCAGTAAGGAGAAGCCTAGGAGTAGCAGTAGAAAGGCTGCAGAAAGAGTCAGGAGCCCAGAGGAGGGGGCAAAGGAGGTGAGGGGGAGGGGGCAGAAAGTGGAAATGAAAGCAGACAACAGAACATTGCTAGAGAACAGGAAAGAAGGTGAAAGGAGACAATTTTAGAGAAGAAAATTTTTCGGTCGCTACCCGGACTCGAACCCGGGACCTTTGAATGAGAGGCCAACACTTTAACCTCTAGGCCACGAGAGCCCCCTCACAACAGGTTTACATGTAAAAGAAATAGACATTCCAGCAATAAAAGATATAGATTAGATCGAATTCTAACTAGTGTTTAACAAAAAGGGACCGCCATGTCACTTGCACGAACGTGAGATGCCCCTTATAAAGTAACTATATGCATTTCAATAAACACGAAAGTTATGATTAATGCGATGGGAATGCTGTTGCTGAAATTGTTGTGTTCATGAAAGCTTTCACATCTTATTCATAAATCTTTGAATTTGTTTCTTTTTGTTTTGTTTTGGAGTGCACTGCGCACACGGATGTGTTTCAAATTTTTGGCTCAAGGCTTAACAAATTTATATTATATCTGAAGCGTGAAGCGATTCAAGCGAGAGGCGATTGTGTGTCTCAGCTTTCAGCACCCGTTTCACTGGCTGAAATGTCAACTTGGGCAAAAATCAAGACAGAAAAAAGACAGCGCTCTTAAATTTTACCCCCTTCCTTCCTTCCCCCCTGACAGAATAAGATAAGATCGTTTTTAAAGGAAAATAATATAGAAACCGGCCTGATTAAGAAGGGATTCGGCCGTGCAAAGCTGATACCGTAAATCCGATTAACTCTCTACTTCTGGCTGGACTTAAAGTAGAGGCGAATTCCTATGATGATGTTCTATTGAGGTTCGAATCCTGTCAGGGGCCCGACGTTGTGTCCTTGGGAAAGGCACTTTACACGAATTTTCCTCACTTCACCCAGGTGAGAATGGGTACCCGGCTATAGACAGCGAAAGATCTTGTCAGTTTGTTAGTGTTTAAGTGCTTAATTAGCTGCTTGCACTGCATGCTTCCCGGGAAGCTGAGAATGTTCGGAGTGTTCTGTGGTCTGCTGGGGTGATAATATAGTATAAAGCGCATAGAGCCTGCAGTTGAGCGAGGATATGCGCTATACAAATACTATTTATTATTATCATTGTGTCTGTGGAAGGTCGAGGAAAGGGGAGGGGGATAGCGATATACCCTTCTCCAAACCTAATCCCCCCCCCCCACTATACCTCAATGCTTCCCCTAATACCTCTTCTCCCCCATACACCTCACCTCATACCCCTTTTCCCTCTTTATTTACCCCTCTTCCCCATTTAAAGAAAATATGCACACACATATACACACTTAATATGTAGATAGGTGGATAGACGATGCACAGGTAGATAGATAGATAGACAGACAGATAGATACATAGATAGACAGATAGACGGATAGATAGATAGATAGATAGATAGATAGATAGATAGATAGATAGATAGATAGATAGATAGATAGATAGATAGATAGATAGATAGATAGATAGATAGATAGATAGATAGATAGATAGAGAGAGAGAGAGAGAAAGAGAGAGAGAGAGATAGAGTGAGAAGGATAGGGACAGAGAGAAAGAGAAAGAGACAGATACAAAGTGAGAAAATATTATGTGTAATTGTTCTCTAAGGCTGGGTCTTTTGATACTCTGATCCCCCCCCCCCCTCTCTCTCTCTCTCTCTCTCTCACACACACACACACACACACACACACACACACACACACACACACACACACACACACACACGCACAAACACATCACTTTCCCCAATTCCCCTACCCCATCTTTTCTGCTAAAAATCAACAGAACTATATTAGTAGTAGAGGGTTTTACGGCGCTCGCAACTGCATAAGGTCATATGTGAGGCAGCGAGGTGGAATCAGGCTCTCGTCAATTTTGGGCATCTAGAGTTATTGGTATCATCTTAAAGCTTGTTCCCTTGTCTTTATTTAGATGAAAAACATATATATGTATCTTGAATGCTAGTCAATATATTTGCAAATGAAGGATGTGGGGGTCGCCTGTTTTCAGAGGTAAAATTAGTGAAAAAATGGCCGCCAAAGATTAGTTATTTTCTTAGCTTAAGAGTCCGTGGTAACTGAAATTTTACATTTTTTGTGTCTTTAATCAACGTTTTTCAGAAAAATTCACTCAGAAATGAGTTCTTTAAAAGGGCATGAAAGGTGTTGAGCCAAAAAAAAAAAAATTTGATAAAGATTCACAAACCTGCGGAAAAAGCAAGTTTCTTCACTTTGATTATTTTGACAAGAGCCTGATTCCACCACGCTGCCTCACATATGAGCGAACGATATTAATAAAGCCAAACAAACATAGCCCCAAAACTCGACGGGAAAAACAGCTGGTTGCCTAACCTGTCGTATCACATTAAAATTTGGTTAACAAGTCCGGTTCGTCCAGAAATGGGTTCCTACCCAGCCCGAGGTGGAGCGTCTGGCGATACCACGGAGTATCCCACCCCCGACGTAGGCCTACAGTACGTAAATTGGCCTGCCTCTCTTGTCTACAAAAGGACCCTAAAATAGAAATGCAGCATAACACCTCCCCCTCCCCACCTCAAACACACACACACACACACACACACACACACACATACACACACGCACACACACACACACACACACACACACACACACACATACATAAACTTTTTTCGGAAGAAAACCCCGAAACAAAACAAAACAACAAAATCTCAAAACCAGACGTTGAAAAAATAAATGAGGAACGACGTCGCTTGCGCGATGCTCGCCCGACCAAACCGGTTTGGGAAGAAGGGACGCAACACTGTGCGGAGTCTTTTGGACTCGAGTAGTTGGCCTGTGGCGGTTGGCGGGGGTGTGGCGGGGGCGGGCCGGGGAGGGGGGAATCTCTCGTGAGTGTTGAGTATCGATATACCCAGAAAAGAAAACAGCTAGCTGGCTGTCGATATATTATTTTCTCCATCTTTCTTTCATGACGATAATTAATTATAAGTCTTTGAATGACATGGTACGAAATAAAGGATTATAAATGGATGATTTATAATATAAGCTTCATTTTAAGTAAATATTGTTTGGGTTTTTTTTAGGACAAAGGATCTCGAAAATACCTTAAGGATGGCTATTTAGTGAAAGGACATAATAACGTAGACCGACACGCAAGAGGGGAAGAAAAAGATCCAGGAACTACCAGCGCCACCCTCTAACCACCCATGGTCATTATTATGTTGTAGTGAAAACAGCTTCAGTTTTCTCTTTTATTGAAAACCTTAAGGGTGTCTATTTAGTGAAAAGAAATAAATATTAAGGTAGACTAGTCACAGACACAACAGAAGGGAAAATGAAAATATGGGAACTGTCCATACAACTTAGTACATTTGTGAAGTAGCGTGGTGGAATCAGGCTCTCGTCAATTTTTGGACATGTAGAGTTATTGGTATCATCTTAAAGCTTGTTCACTTGTCTTTATTTGGATTTTAAAAATATCCATTTATCTTGAACTCAAGTCGAGATATTTGCGAAAGAAGGAGGTGGGGGTCACCTGTTTTCAGAAGTAAGATTAGTGAGAAAATGGCCGCCAAAGATTAGTTATTTTCTTAGCTTAAGAGTCCGTGGTAACTGAAATTTTACATTCTTTGTGCCTTTAATCAACGTTTTGAAGAAAAATCCACACAGAAATTAGTTCTTTTAATGGGCATGAAAGGTGTTGAGCCAAAAAACAAAAATTTGATAAAAATTCCCAAACCTGGGGAAAGATGCAAGTTTCTTCATTTTGATGATTTTGACGAGAGCCTGATTCCACCACGCTGCCTCACATATGAGCGAACGATATTAATAAAGCCAAACAAACATAGCCCCAAAACTCGACGGGAAAAACAGCTGGTTGCCTAACCTGTCGTATCACATTAAAATTTGGTTAACAAGTCCGGTTCGTCCAGAAATGGGTTCCTACCCAGCCCGAGGTGGAGCGTCTGGCGATACCACGGAGTATCCCACCCCCGACGTAGGCCTACAGTACGTAAATTGGCCTGCCTCTCTTGTCTACAAAAGGACCCTAAAATAGAAATGCAGCATAACACCTCCCCCTCCCCACCTCAAACACACACACACACACACACACACACACACACATACACACACGCACACACACACACACACACACACACACACACACACATACATAAACTTTTTTCGGAAGAAAACCCCGAAACAAAACAAAACAACAAAATCTCAAAACCAGACGTTGAAAAAATAAATGAGGAACGACGTCGCTTGCGCGATGCTCGCCCGACCAAACCGGTTTG